>NC_143488.1:17804506-18104506 GCF_027475165.1 Benincasa hispida
ATATGTAGAAAGTTTAAGATAATAATGATACATTTTTTTTAAAAAAACAGAGAATAAGACAAATATAAAAGAAGATAAATATTAAAAAAAATTAATATAAAAGAAGATAAATATATATAAAAAAAAAAGATAAATATAAAAAAAAAAAAGATAAACATTAGAAAAAGATTAATATAAAAGAAAATAAAAAAACGAAAGAAAAAACAAGAAGATAAATATAAAAGAGGAAAATATTAAAAAAAAGATAAATATAAAAGAAAATAAACATAAAAAGAAGATATATATATATATATATAAGATAAACATAAAAAAATGGAGGTCGGTTAAAACTTCCCTACTTCCCTATGGGTCATTTTGTTGGAAAACAAAATAAAAGAAAGAATAAAAGTATTTCAAGACCAAAGCATAAGGAACAATTAGGATTGAAGTAAAGGTAAGTAGTTTATCTCACATTCTATTTAAGTGTTTTATGGTAGTGTATCTTTGATATGTTGCTTTATTATGTTCTTATTATTATTTTGTATTACATGTTTAAAACACGTTTCTCGACAAAGGACCCCATGCATTATGTTTGTTCACGATTATGTTAAGATCAAGTTTTAATTAGGTATAGGTTATGCTTCCAGGGCTGGCAGGACATGTATAGTGGCACCCTTCTAAACCCAATCTTAAGTTATGTTTATGCCAGGGACTAGCAGGGTATGTATGGTTGCACCCCTCTAGTCCAATCTTACGTTTATGCTAATAGTTGATTGGATGCGACTCTAGCCCTACTGACTGCATGACCCGCTAACCATCAGATGGGTTAGTTTTCGCTTAAGTCCTCATCTTCTTACCAGAGCGGAGGAACTTACATTGGAAGCATAACCGACCATCTCATGTTATTGTAAGTTTATGTTTTGGGTCTTAATCATATGTTTTCATGACATATTGCATGTGACTGTGCATTTGATCACTACCTTAAGTGAGAACTACTTATTGGGTATATTATATACTCATCATATTTTACAGACTGTGTAGGTAAGGACAAAGCGTCGGTGGCATGACTAGACGTCATTCAAGGGACCAACCATCAAACTCACTATTTTGGTCATATAGGCATTTTATTCCACTACGCTAATGTTTAAGGATCCTGGTGTTTTGTAAAATAAATTTTTGTATAGTTTTGCTACTTAATTAATAAAATTTTAGACGTGCTCTTTTGAAATTTTTACCAAAATGCATCCCATGATAGAAAAATCTAAGTATGCATATCGTAGCGGTCGAACCTTATTATGTAAGGGTCTGATCGTTATAGTTTGGTATCAGAGCATTTAAGCCAAGTAGGCTCTACTGCATTAGAAAAGTCATAGTATTTGATGGTTTGGTTTGTTAAGTGATGCCCATAGTTATGCCAAATATGCTGGTATGTGGAATTTTCAAACAAGTAACTTAGTAAATAATTTAGTAAACATAAGCCTGAGTTAAAAAGATAAAATTAAATAAAATGAAATGAAAAATGAAAAATGAAAAATAAAATTATAAAAGATAATAAAAAAATGTAGGATTAAATTGTTTTCTTATTATGAGAGAATGCGTGTACTAGATGCCACCACAACGAGCTCCAATACGATGAAGCAGACCTCGAAGTGAATCCACAGGGGTTCAAAATCAAGGAAATGGACAAAACCTTATGTGTTACTTAGAATATGAGTAATGGAAGCACAACCTCATCCACCACACCAATAACCAATGATACAAATGACATGAAAATCATTCGAGAATTCAAGAAGTTCAATCCTTCAACATTTGATGGATCATCTGTGGATCCATCTATAGCAGAAAAATGGATAACAGAAATAGAAACCATTTTTCGCCATATAAACATCTCAAAAGAACAGAAAGTAAATTGTGTCACTTTCATGTTAAGAGGTGATACAAAGTGCTGGTGGAAATCCACACAAAAAACAATCAAAGGTACGATCTCGTGGCAGCAATTTAATCAGGCTTTTTACAACAAGTATTCCTCTTTGACAATGAGATATCAAAAGGAAGTGGAATTTCATAATCTTCGTCACGAAAACATGTCGGTGGCAGAGTATGAACGAAAATTTGATCGCGTGTCCCATTTTGTTCCTCGACTAGTCGACACTAAAGAGAAGAAGGTGGAAAGGTTTATTTGAGGATTAAGAGAAGCCATTCGGAGCACGATTACTGCTTTCAGACACAAAAATTATGCACTTGCCCTCGAGTCAGTCTTACTCATGGAAGTAGATCTTGCTGCCAAAACCTCAACTTTTGAACGAGGATTCATGCCAAATCAAAAGAGGAAATTCGACCAACAAGGCTTCCAACGTTCACAACGGCAAGCTAAAAATTCCCAAGGCACTCAAAGCATATAGTCACAACAGAAGAGCCAAACATTCACATATCCTAAGTGCGAAAATTGTGGAAAACACTATCAGGGGCAATGTCTTCGGAACTTAGGAGTGTGTTTTAATTGTGGCCAGGCGAGTCACTATGCAAAGGTTTGCCCAAATCTCGTTACCCAAGTATCAACTGCCCAGACGACCGAGCCTATTAGTAATAAGCTTACCCAGCAGTAGAAACGACGGGTGTTTGCTATTACACGTCAAGAGGCAGAGAACCAATATGCAATTGTTACAAGTACATTACACATCATCATATATTATGCCTTCACTTTATTTGATTTGGGCTCTAGTCATTCATTCATCTTTACAACATTGTTAAAACATTCTCAATTAACGTCAAAGCCCTTAGGCTACATTCTATCCATAGTTACTCCTACTGGAGTATCTATGCTAGCCAGCTCAGTGGTGGAAAATTGCGAGTTGTCAGTATCAGAACATAAACTAGGTATAGACTGATTAGCAACAAACTATGCAAGCATAGATTTCCATAATAAGGAGATCATATTTACCTTTCCAATAGGAATAAAATTTAAATTTAAAAGTTTTGATATACAATCAGTCCCAAGAATAATTTCAGCCTTAAAATCTAAGCATTTGCTCAACTATAGGGCTTGAGCATATCTAGCAAGCGTGGTGGATTTACGAAACCAAAAGGATAAAATGAAGGCCATTCCTGTAATAAGAGAGTTTGAAGATGTATTCCTAGGACAGCTTCCAGGTTTACCACCTAGTCGAGAAATAAAATTATGTATAGATTTAATTCACAGAGCTGAACCAGTATCTAAAGCACCATATAGAATGGCACCTACAGAGTTAAAAGAACTCAAAATACAATTACAAGATTTGTTAGACAAGGGATTTATACGCCCTAGCGTGTCTCCATAGGGAGCACCTGTCTTATTTGTTAAGAAAAGGGACGGATCAATGGATTTATGTATAGATTATCGAAAGTTGAATAAGTTGACAATAAAGAATAAATACCCACTACACACATTGATGACTTATTTGACCAATTACAAAGAGCATTGGTATTTTCCAAAATAGAATTACGATTAGGATATCATCAACTAAGAATCAAGGAGTTTGATATTCCCAAGATTGCTTTTTGAACAAGATATGACCATTATGAGTTTGTTGTGATGCCCTTTAATTAACTAATGCCCCAACATTCTTCATGGATTTGATTAATAGAATTTTTAAGGACTATCTTGATAACTTCATGATCGTATTCATAGATGATATATTGGTCTATTCCAAGTCTAAGGCAGAACATGAAAAACATCTTAGGGATGTTCTTTCCATATTGAGAAATATAGAGTTGTATGCCAAATTCTCCAAGTGTGAGTTTTGGGTGCGAAAAGTTGCCTATTTAGGGCATATTGTAAAACAAGAAAGAATCTCAATGGATCCTGCTAAGATTGAAACAGTTAGCAAGTGGTTTCGCCCAACAATAGTTAGTGAGGTGCGAAGCTTTCTTGGATTAGCAGGATATTATAGACGATTTGTGAAGAATTTCTCAAGTATAACATTACCCTTAACTAACCTCACCAAGAATAATAATCCTTTTGTCTGGAACCAAGAATGTGAACAAAGCTTCCAAGAATTAAAGAAAGATTGACTATAGCCCCTATTCTCACTATACATGACGGATCAGGGGGTTTAACATTCTACAGTGACGCATCCAAAAAAGGGGCTTGGTTGTGTCTTAATGCAGCATGATAAAGTAATAGCGTATGCTTCAAGACAGCTAAAATCTTATGAACAAAACTATCATGTTCATGACTTGGAGTTATCCGCCATAGTTTTTGCTTTAAAGAAATGGAGACATTACTTATATGGGAAAAAGATCCGAATCTATATAAATCATACAAGCCTTAAGTACTTCTTTACCCAAAAGGAGTTAAATATGAGGCAACGAAGATGGCTAGAATTGGTCAAAGACTACGACTATGAGATCCTCTATTATACAGGAAAAGCTAACATTTTGACTGATGCTCTTAGTCGAAAGTCAACTCACACAGCAGCTCTAACTTGTTGGGGTTGATGCCCTAAAGTCTCGTGTCCTGTAGTTTGTAAACAGTTTGTACGAACACTTGTGTTGTTAATATATGATATTTACTTCACATCTTGTATTTTTGCTCAGTTACTTGTTTTATTTGCTTCACCACAAACCAATAAACATAAAATCTCTTGTTATCTGTATGTGACTCAAGCATGTATGTGGTGACATACAAGTGGATCATGTCTCGAGTGATAATCAAAATGGTCTGTAGTATATGGATATAGGAGGGAAACCTTATCCTTGTAACGCTACGGATGCGGCCCGCTTTGTGAAATGGTCACAAGTGTTGTGACTTGCCACAGATGGTCTGATCCTCATCATTCGTGTTGGAGAATGTGAGCAGGGGCGTCCTATACAAAGAGTTTATAGTATCAACGTCTCGTTATATAACACCGTTTATGATAGATACTTCACTTCACTAGGATGACCATAGGTAACATGACCTCAATCCTGAGTGAGTTGGGAACTCCTGCCATTGAGAGCGGTCCTTAGATTTGTATGGGTGCGAGTGGCCAGGTCATCAGTTCACACCTACCATTTTAGGAATTCGTTTGATTTGAGAGTTGAGAACTCAGCTACACAAGATGGAATTCACTCCTTCCCCGAAGCAGTGGTAAGTAGATAGATAGCTCCCTTAAGGATTGATTCCGAGGTTTGAACGATGTGACACCACACACCTTCTTTTGGCCTGAGAGAAGTTCACACATAGTTGGACTATGTTGTATTGTTCATTAGAGGAATCAGTGGTACTTAAGGATCAAGATGTAACTATAGGGGCAAAACGGTAATTTGGTCTAGTTGTACTTACGAGCATCTGTGAAGGATCATCGTACTCATGATTGGTTATATCCGATGGACACAGAAATATATCTGTGGTAAGAAGAGTTCATCTGTTGGTTTTTAGTGGAATGTCTGACAGTTAACGGATGGTGATTCTCGTGGCTAAAGAGTTTAGCCAGCTATTCAAGTACCATTGGAGCTTCGAGCCACAGGTCCATTAGATCCCTTGGATAGCTTGGATAAAGTCGAGAACCAGTATTTAGGTTAATTTGAAATGTTCAAATTAACAAGAGGAAGTTCGATTATATATGATATAATTGGACTGGTTAATTATATATGATATAATTGGCTAATTGTATGAGATACATTATTTTGGAGGAAATTAGATTTAAATATGATTTATTTCAAGTAGAGGAGAAAATACTATAGTAGATATGTGATATCAAACTATAGGTTAAAAATATAATATGATTATATTAACTAATTAATTAATTGGTTAATTATATGATAAATAATCCAATTTTCACATTTGGACATGGGTTAGTGGGAATGAGTCGGTTATTGTAACCGATGAAAAAAAAATGAAATCATTTCATTTTTGAAGACCCCGTTCGTCAATCCTCCAAAAAGAAAGAAAAGCACATGTTGGTAGAAAGCAAAACGATCGCTTAAGTGTTTTCGAGAGCTTATACGATAGCACTCTCTGCCTAAACGATCGTTTACTTCTCGCCTAAACGATTGCACATTGTTTCCTACACGATCAGATAGCTTCTCTAAATGATCGTATAGTGTGCTGGTTTTACTAAACGATCGTGTACCTTTTCCTAAACGATCGTTCAGTAAATACTACACGATCGTGTAGCTCCTCCTAAACGATAAGCATTTCTACTATGCGATAGCGTTTTCTTCCTTCCCACTTACTTATCGCCTACACGATTCATGTTTCCTCCTTCCTCTATCAAATTCACCAAAGACCACCCTTTGGGTTTTCACTCCGAGAATACCCGAGGCCCATTAGTGATGGTATCGTCCCTGCGGCATTCGTGTTTGTGTGTTGTTCATGCTGCTATTGTCGACGCTACTGCTAGGCGTTGATAGATCGCTTGGAGGGTTCCACTACGTGGAGTGCTGAAGTTTGAAGAATGTCTTCAACTGGTATGGTACTCTTTCCCTATTAATTTTGTTGTTCATAGCATGCCGTTAATTAAGATTTGCATAACTGTATGTTGAATGTATATTGTTGTATTTTGGTCACTGTGAGATCGGAGCGATCCGAACGTGCTCATGGAACTCTTAGATATGAGATCCTTCAATTGGTATCAGAGCCAGGTTCTGATACTCCGATTTCATCTATTGCAACAAAATGAGATTTACATTCATGGTAGGTGCATTTCTACGCTGTTTAATGGTTAAATGTGGATTTACGGATTAATGGATGTTTTCGGGATGATTAGCCTATGTTTGATTTAGATCCTTTTACATTTGCAATTGTTTGTAAAGGCCCTTGCATTTTTCGGCATTAATAATCATTATCGAGTCTGTATTAAAAGTTTGTTTGAAGTTTTGAGTCGTTCGTCGAAGAAGCAGATCTATGCAAGCGTTGGATAAGAGTGATACACGACTGGGCAAACGTTGCAATGCTTCGAAGAATGAGGCAATCTAAGGTTGATCGCATCGTGTAGAAGATGTTCTACGCGATCACTGTTGATCGTATCGTAAAGATGAAGAAGTACGCTATCGCTGTTGAATGCATTGTTTAAACGATGGGGTATGCGATCAAGAGTTGATCGTATCATTTTGACGATCGGGTAGTCGCTGAGTATCGTTTAGGTCAGCAAGCTTCATCGCTTAGTAACTAACTAAACGATCAGCATCACAAGGTAAATCGTTTACCTGGTGGCACACATCGTGTAGACGATGAAATGCTCGTGTATCGTTTAAAGTGCGCATAGACGATCGTTTAGGTTAGCAAGCTTCATCGCTTAGTATTGACTAAACGATCGCTTAGTAACGTGAGGTAAATCGTTTACCTGTCGTCGTGCTACCCGATCACATAGATGATCAGGCTTTGGAGCCTCGTCATCGTCTACACGATCGTTTACTTATGCTTCTATAGTTTAGTGTGTGTTGAACGATGGTCTACCTACTTGAGTTTACTACATGATGATGACCTCCTGGCGGTTCAAGACTCGGTTCGCCTGTGAACCGGTTTGCTCAATGAAAAATTTAATAGATAGGGTTTTTTTGTTTCGATTTTTGTAAAGGCTCAACTCGGTCCATTAATCCTTTATTTATTACATGAGGTGTATGTTTTTATATGTCATATGGTATGTACATATAGTAGATCCCACCGTAGGTTATGCAATGATCATTCATCATCTCTTTATTGTAATTGTTATAATTTAGAGAAGTATGATTTAATTATGTAAGAGCATGCTCATGCATCATATAATTTAAGAGTTATATTTATGCATGCATAAAAAGCACTGACATGCATCATCTTTATATTATAAATGTTATAGTATGAGGGTGAATGATAGCATGTTTGCTTGGTTTTTACGCGTTATATAAAAGTTATATATAGTAATGACCAGACATTGCATGAAGCATGACACAGGATATTTTATAACTGTTATAAACGCCTCGTTGTGCACAATGGTTTTAGTTGTTTCTTTTTAAAAGTTAAAGAGAAATTAGAACTAAAAGAAATAAGAAAGACATGCATGCTAACTTAGATTTAATTCATGGTTTTAAAGTGTTTAAAACTTGGATTACATAGACCTAAGATCACGGTTCTAATATGATTAACAACCCTAAGGCTTTAATCTTTTAATAAGTTTAATAGGATTAAATTGGCTAATAAAAGGTTAAATTGTAGCAAATCTATCTATAAGGGACCTTTTGTCTAAGGTGGGTTCTATCAAGGCTGAGGTATTTAAGTTGACGGAAACGTAACACCCCTACCTGGGAACTTATCTGGAAAGGTTAATTAGATAGATTTGATGCATGCGTGCAAGTTAAGAACAGTCCATTAAAGTGTTTAAATGTGACTACTTGAAATTGTTCATATTTTATAGACAAACGTTGTTTATGAGCAGAGTTTAAAAAGACGACTTAGAATAAAATTAGTAGTCGGATTGTCTAGGTTAATGAACCCCTAGGTAGAAAATTCAGTGGGAGGTACTTGGGGCATAAGAGCTTCACATAAACCTTTTACGTTTCTCATAAATAGTCCATACCGTGAGATCTATCCTCGGCCTCGTAGCACCTTTGGTGTATCCGCCCCAACGGATGGTGTTTGGGTAGGTCAATATCAAGGTGGATGGAGAAAGTGTTCATAGTAAGTGGGAGCTGAAAGTACGACAGCATATCCCTCAGTCTCTCTCATTAGGTTGAATAAAGTTACTTCGCATCGCCTCGAGGCACCCTGGGAATGTCCCCCTAAAGGACGGCAGTTTTATGCATTTCTTTATTTGATATCCTGTAAGAGGATAAGGTAACTTAATCTCTTGTCCTAATCTTCTTCTTCCCTACGGTGGGCTCATTAGGGCGAGACTTTGGCACTGAAAGCGAAGGGTTACACTTACACAGAATAGTTAAAGGTTATCGATTCTTGACCAAAAAATGGTGGTTGTTAGGTTTTGTTCCAAGAGTTGATTCTGCCTAATGGTTGAGAATGTCTCATCCCAGCGAAGGGGAAACTGATCACCCCACCAGTGGCGTTTGTCCTGCCTCACTGGGGCATCATTGCAAAATAGAAGTCTATAACTTAGGGTACTTGAAACTGTTTTGCAAAACTGATTGGTTTAAAAATGGTTTAGCAAATTCTAATAAAGTTTTGTTCGTATTTTCAACAACATTTTCAAAATGGCAACAGTTACATAAGTATTGCTAAGCGTTGAAAAACTTACTGGCGATAATTTCACAGCATGGAAACATATGATCACGACGATCTGATCATCGAGGATCTCATGTTCGCTCTCACAGAGGCTTGTTCTCCTATTACAGCTCTGAATGCCGCTCGAAATGTTTGGGTAGTATATGAGCGATGGACAAGGGCGAATGATAAGGCCCAAGCCTACATCTTACTAAGTCTTTCTGAAGTCTTGGCCAAGAAACATGAGTCTATGGTCTCAGCGCGTGAGATCATGGAGTCCCTGCGGGGGATGTTTAGACAACTGTCTGAAAATCTTATGCATGAGGCTCTTAAACACATATTCAACTCCAAAATGGAAGAAGGCACCTCTGTTCTTGAACATGTGCTAAACATGATGGTCCGCTTTAATGTGGCAGAGTTAAATGGGTCTACTATCGATGAGGGCAGCCAGGTTAGCATAATCCTGCATTCTTTGCCGGAGAGCTTTCTACACTTTGTTAACAATGTGATTCTTAACAAAGTGAAATATAACCTTACAACTCTCCTCAACGAGTTATAGACATACCAATTTTTACAGAAAAGTAAGGAAAGGCAGAAGGGTGAGGCAAATGTTGCTTCATCCTCTAGGACATTCCATAGAGGTTCAACCTCAGGAACAAAGTTTGCACCTTTTACTTCTGACTCTGCAAAGAAGAAGAAGAAGAAGGGTGGTAAGGGAAAAGGGAACGCACCTGCTAACCCATCGCCTGTCACCCCAAGTAGGTGTCCAAAAGTTGCTAAGGGAAAGTGTTTCCATTCCAACCAAGATGGACACTGGAAAAGAAACTGTCCTTGGTATCTGAAAGAGAAGAAAGTAGCAAAGGCTAAGGCCAAGGCCGATATAGGTAAACGTGATTTACTTGTTCTTGAAACTTGTTTAGTGGAGAATGATGATTATGCCTGGATAATTGATTCAGGCACCACTAACCATATTAGTTCTTCTTTTCAGGGGATTAGATCGTAGCGACAGCTAGAGGCTGGTGAGATGATGATGCGAGTAAGCACTGGACACGTCGTCTCAGCTATGGCAGTGGGAGGCTCCAATTAGCTTCACATAATAGGTTTCTTTTTTTAAATGATGTATATATCGTTTCTAAACTAAAGAGGAACCGTATTTTTGTAAAGTGTTTATTGCCATGTAAATATACTATCTCTTTTAATGTCGATAAAGCGTTTATTCATAAAGATGGTGTTTTTATTTGCACAGTAAATCTAGAATCGAATTTATATGCGCTAAGGCCGTTAGCCATTAATTCCCTCCATAATACTGAATTGTTCAGAACTTCCATAACTCAATCAAAACGTCAACGAATTTCTCCAAAATTAAATGCCCAACTTTGGCATCTTCATTTAGGGCACATAAATCTCAATAGGATTGAGAGATTGGTGAAGAATGGACTTCTAAGTGAGTTAGAAGAAAATTCTTTACCAGTGTTGGAATCTTGCCTTGAGGGTAAGATGACTAAACGACCTTTTACTGGAAAAGGTTATAGAGCCAAAAGTCTCTTGAATTAGTACATTCTGACCTTTGTGGTCCTATGAATGTGCGAGCCCGAGGTGGCTATGAGTATGTTATCAGTTTTACTGATGATTACTCCAGGTACGGGTATGTTTATCTTATGCAATGGAAATCTGAATCTTTTGAAAAGTTCAAAGAGTTCAAGGCTGAATTTGAAAACGCATTAGATAGACGCAATAAAACACTTCGATCGGATCGAGGTGGAGAGTTTTTGGACTTGGAATTCTAGGACTATTTGATAGAACATAAAATCGTTTCCCAACTATCATCGTCGGGTACACCTCAGCAGAATGGTGTAGCAGATAGGAGAAATAGGACCTTGTTAGACATGGTTCGCTCGATGATGAGTTACGCTTCCTTATCGAACTCATTTTAGGGTTTCACAGTGGAGACTATGGTATACATACTCAATTGTGTTCCCTCCAAGAGTGTTGCAAGAACAAGCATGTAAACAAAGCTTCCAGGAACTAAAAGAAAGATTGATTATAGCCCCTATTCTCACTATACCTGACGGATCAGGGGGTTTAACATTCTATAGTGATACATTCAAAACAGGGGCTTGGTTGTGTCTTGATGTAGCATGATAAAGTAATAGCGTATGCTTCAAGACAACTAAAACCTTATGAAGAAAACTATCATGTTCATGAATTGGAGTCATCCGCCATAGTTTTTTCTTTAAAGATATGGAGACATTACTTATATGGGGAAAAAATCCAAATCTATATAAATTATACAAGTCTTAAGTACTTCTTTACCCAAAAGAAGTTAAATATGAGGCAACGAAGATGGCTAGAATTGGTCAAAGACTACGGCTATGAGATTCTCTATTATCCAAGAAAAGCTAACATTGTGACTGATGCTCTTAGCCGAAAGTCAGATCACACAGCAGCTCTAAGTTGGCTGGGTTGATGCTCTAAAGTCTCATGTCTTGTAGTTTGTAAATAGTTTGTACGAACGCTTGTGTTGTTAATATATGATATTTACTTCACATCTTGTATTTTTGCTCAGTTACTTGTTTTATTTGCTTTACCACAAACCAATAAATATAAAATCCCTAGTTATCTGTATGTGACTCAAGCATGTATGTGGTGACATAAAGTGGATCATGTCTTAAGTGATAATCAAAATGGTCTGTAGTATATGGATATAGGAGGGAAACTTGATCCTAATAACGCTACGGATGCGGCTCACTTTGTGAAATGGTCACAAGTGTTGTGACTTGTCACAGATGGTCTGATCCTGATCGTTCGTGTTGGAGACATACGAGCAGGGGCGTCCTATACAAAGAGTTTGTATAAGGCCAGACTACGAAGTGTCAACGTCTTGTTATATAACACCGTTCATGACAGAGACTTCACTTCACTAGGATGACCATAGGTAACATGACCTCAATCCTGAGTGAGTTGGGAAGTCTTGCCATTAAGGGCGGTCCTTTGATTTGTATGGTTGCGAGTGGCCAGGTCGCCGATTAAAACCTACCATTTTGGGGATTCGTCTAATTTGGGAACTCGAAACTCAGCTACACAAGATAGAATTCACTCCTTCCCCGAGGCAGGGGTAAATAGATAGCTCCCTTAAAGGCTGATTCCGGGACTTGAACAATGTGGTGTCACACACATTCTCTTGGCCCGAGAGGTGTTCACACATAGTTAGACTATGTTGTATTTTTCATTAGAGGAATCAGTGGTACTTAAGGAGTAAGATGTAACTACAGGGGCAAAACGATAATTTGGCTCAGCTGTACTTACGAGCATCGTGAAGGGTCATCGTACTCATGATTGGTTATATCCAATGGACACATCAATATATCTATGGTAAGAAGAGTTCAGCTGTTGGTCTTTAGTAGAATGCCTGATAGTTAACGAATGGTGGATCTCGTATCTAAAGAGTTTAGTCAGCTATTCACGGACCGTTGGAGCTTCGAGCTACATGTCCATTAGGTCCCCTAGGTAGCTTGGATAAAGTCGATAACCAGTATTTGGGTTAATTTGAAATGTTCAAATTGACAAGAGGAAGTTCGATTATATATGATATAATTGGACTGGTTAATTATATATGATATAATTGGCTAAATGTATCAGATACATTACTTTGGAGGATATTAGATATAAATATGATTTATATCAAGTAGAGGAAAAAATAATATAGTAGATATGTGATATCAAACTATAGGTTAAAAATATAATATGATTATATTTATTAATTAATTAATTGGTTAATTATATGATAATTAATCCAATTTTCACATTTGGACGTGGGTTATTGGGAATGAGTCGGTTATTGTAATCGATGAAATAAAAATGAAATCGTTTCATTTTTTAAGACCCCGTTCGTCAATCCTCCAAAAAGAAAGAAAAGCGTGCATTGGTAGAAAGCAAAATGATCGCTTAAGTGTTTTCGAGAGCCTATACGATAGCACTCTCCACCTAAACGATCGTCTACCTAGCGCCTAAATGATCACACACTATTTCCTACATGATCGGATAGCTTCTCTAAACGATCGTATAGTGTGCCAGTTTTACTAAACGATCGTGTATCTTTTCCTAAATGATCATTCAGTAAATACTACATGATCGTGTAGCTCCTCTGAAACGATAAGCGTTTCTGTTATGCAATAGCGTTTTCTTGCCTCCCATTTGCTTATCGTCTACACGATTCGTGTTTCCTCCTTCCTCTATCAAATTCACCAAAGACCATCCTTTGGGTTTTCACTCTGAGAATACCCAGGGCTCATTAGTGGTGGTGTCGTGCCCGTGGCATTCGTGTTCGTGCATTGTTTGTGCTGCTGTTGTCGATGCTGTTGCTGGATGTTGGTAGATCGCTTGGAGGGTTCCGCTACGTGGAGTGCTGAAGTTTGAAGAATGATCACCTTTTCCTATTAATTTTGTTGTCCATATCATGCTGTTAATTAAGATTTACATAACTATATGTTGAATTTATATTGTTGTATGTCGGTCACTGTGACATCGGAGTGATCTAAACGTGCTCATAGAACTCTTAGATATGAGATCCTTCATAAGTACCATCTCCAAACACATAATGATCACCTTGAAAGAGCTGAGATCTCCCTAATGCCAGAAATCATCACAACTCGAATAGAACAACTAACTACAAGTCCTGCTTTAAGGCAAAGGATAATTGATGCACAACAAATAGATAAATAATTAAACAAACAATTGCAGTTAGAGAATGGAGAAACTAGTGAATTCTCTACAACTCCAGACTCTGCATTCCTCTACTGTGGACGTCTATGTGTACCAAATGATGAAGAAATCAAGAAAGAACTACTAAAAGAAGCCCACGAGTCATACTTTTCAATACATCTTGGGAGTACCAAGATGTATCAAGAGTTAAAAGCACATTACTGGTGGCATAACATGAAAAGAGATATAGCCGACTATGTAAGTAAATGTTTGGTTTGTCAACAGATGAAAGCTTTAAGGCTCGGTTAGGTTAGGTCAACTCAAAACAAAACCCAAACCTAGCAACAATGGTCGCTCCTTTGTTCCCAAAATCTCCAAAATCCAGTGTTCTTCCAATTCAATGTTGTGGTGAAGAAGAAGCAAAATCTAGCAATAATGAGTACTTTGGGAGATAGGCCATCAAGAATCTAAGAATCGCACAGACAGAAAGGGGAATGAGGGAGATTGGCGACAACATGAAATCAGAAAGATAGTTTGACGGCGATCAGCAGCAAAAAAAGACCAACGACGGACGACCATCAACACTAGGATAAGTGACGAACAACAAAGAAAGCGAATGAATGACTAAACGACTAAGGAAAGAGATATGGGAATGCAAATGAACGATTAAGGTGGGAATGTTGAATGGAACCCTAGCCTTTTTTATAAAGGACCAGGTCGAACTGGTGAACTAAACCAAACTAGATCGGTTTGGTTTGGTTTAGTTTTGTTTATATATCATAAGGAAAACAAAACCAGACGTTTCTTATACCCCTAGTATAAATTGATGCCAATGATGAGTAAGCCTTTATTTTGTTATATTTCTATATTTCATGAGGTTTGATTATATAGGGTTATTGAGAGAGGGAATACTTTGGGAGTGAGTTTATCACTAATGAGAGAAACGACATTCTCGCTGATGTTTCTATCGTATTATATCATTGTTTTTGTTTTCTAGTTTAGGTTGAGCATTAAACTCAAATTGTCAGGTTTTTGGATGGGTTTTAGCAGACATTTTAGAAGGTCAAACGATTTCTAAATTAAATGTGTGAACTATGGATTTTGATGTCCCGGATGTGTACTTTCTGATGATTCAATTCTCAAGTCGTTTGATGTTTTCTATGGAAAGTTATGGCAGTTTGAGTAACAAAGAGTCAAGAATTATTGCAACTTTTGAAATTCTGTCTTAATTACTATAATCTCTTTCATTTGCTTTTATTAATAATTTATTGAAGGAATTTAGGAAGACACTTTGTAAGACTATATATAGTGGTATTTTAATCTTTACCAAGACAAGGTTAAGAAAGAAATAATAAAAGATTGAGTATTAGTGTCCATACTTTATTCTTTCTCTCTTCAATAAAAAGCTCCACCACTCAAATAATTTTTTTTTTTTCAGTTTATATTTCCTTGCTTGATATTGTGGACTTATTTTTGGAGAACTTTCTTTAGCAATATATTGTACATGAAACGTATTACTCCCTTTTTTCATGGCTTGTTAGGTATTTTCTATGTGCAGGAATACTCAGATTTCTAACAAAGTCATCTCACATGTGGGTTATCTATATGCATTATGGGTTAGTTTTTTGGTTTATGAGTTTTTTATTTTGTGCTCTTGCAAATGATAGAGATATATTATTGGGCACGCGCGCAAGCAAAAATTGTTATTTTTATTTTTGAAAGAATGTCTGGCATTAGCGTCATAAAGAACTGACATTTATTATCGAGTAGGCTCCTTTAATGTCAGTCATAGATCGACATGAAGAACTACAGGCGTTCAATGTCGACCAAAAACCTTTTTATATAGATTTGGCATTCTTTGTTTGAGTTTCAACTTCCAACTAAGTTGGATTTTCATGTTTGATCTTTTTCCTCTTATTTTCACTAACATTTGGTTGTGCTACCAAACAAATAAACTCAAAGCTTGTAAATTTATCAAAAAGTAAGAATATGAACTCAAAATTGGTAACATAGATTCAACTAAAACTGTTATACTGCCGATAGTTGAACTTTTATGAGTTTGGATAAGCTGTTGTATTCATAAGTTTGGATTAAGTTACAATATTCTATGGGATTTTTATGTCTAGTACTTTTAATGTTAGAAGCTCATTAACAATTTCCTCTCATTTTCGATGGTAATTGGTTATGTCATTGAAGTTCTCTTCTTATCCTTTCCCCCATTTTGAACGAACCAATCAATTTGAGACTGTAATCTCCAAAATTTTGATGTTCAAGATGCTAAATATCATATGGTCGAATTAATATGACTTCAACAAAAATGATCGAATTAATATGAAATATCTGCATCTTTTTTTACTTTCCATTTATTTCCTTGAAACAAAAATATATTTTAAATAAGATTTTCTCATTTAAGATTAGTAGGTCAAATGTCTTTTTAGTTAAAAGTAATAAATTAAGTGATTCTTGAGAGAAACCAACATGCTGCTAAAAAATTTGTTGTAATTTAAGTGGTAAGACAGTCTTTCAATGTAACACCCCGCACATTTTTTTTAGCAATAATGTAATTTCAGTAACTTATGGAAAAAAAAACTTCAAGGATCAATTACGGTTATTACGGGGTTATGAAAATGTGTTATCAATTGAATTATGCTTTAGCATCCAGGGACTTCAAAACTTCATTTTCGGGGGGAATTCTGGGCTCATTCGTAGCGGGGTCTAAGTAATGATATGTGATTATTTCAAGCCTAAAGAATAATATGAGGATGGCTCAAGCAAGTTTTATAGCTCATGATAGTATAGAGCCTCATGATAAGTTTCTCATGAATGTGAGACTTAATTAGACAGAGTTATTCTCAGACATGTAGACCCTAGGAAAAACATCACAGTTGACGCTTCTAGAGTAGAAGCAATTTTTAGTTGACTAGATTTGTTCTGGTATGTATCTTCAGATGACGCATTATATAGTATGACCAGTTTTTTCACTACACATATAAAGTTTTCCTTGTGACATGGTAGGCTCAGATATATGTTTTTAGTATATAAGACTTTCTTAACTTCATGACTGTTTTCACAGTTCTCAGCTCAAACGTGTAGAAGTGTTGCTGATTTTCAACATCGTAAGTTTCATAGTTATTTATGGAAGTGGTTGTTACACCTATTTTGGTACTAGTTTTAGCTATGTCAAACGATAACCCTCGTGTTGCATCTAGTTTTTTTAAGAGTCTACAGTTAGCAATGGGTACTCGATTGGATTTTGGTACAATTTTCACCCATAGACTAATGGTCAAATAGAACGTTTGAACCAGATATTGGAAGATATGTTATGCGCTTGTGCACTAGAGTTTTCAGGGAGTTGGGACTCTCACCTGCATTTAACAAAATTCGCATATAATAATAGCTATCAGACTGCCACTGGCATATTGCCATTTAAGGCCCTATATAGAAAGAGTTGTAAGTCTTTAATATGCCAGGGTGAGGTTGGTGAGAGGAAGTTGCTAGGTCCTGAGCTAGTGTAGACCACGAATGAGGCAATACAGAAGATCAGAGCTCGTATGCAACCAGCTTAGAGTAGACAGAAGAGCTACGCCGATGTAAGATGTAAGGACCTGGAATTTAAGACTGGTGTGAAAGTGTTCTTAAAAGTGGCACCCATAAAGGTATTCTGAGGTAAAAAGAAAAGTTGAGTCCGAAATTCATTGGACCTTTCGAGGTCCTGGAACAAGTTGACCCCGTAGCTTACCATTTGGCATTGCCCCCAGCACTGTCTTCAGTTCATAATGTCTTCCATGTTTCGATGCTAAGGAAGTATGTGACAGACCTGTTCCATGTAGTTGAATGACAACTTGAGCTACAAGGAAAAGCCTATAAAGATCCTCGCCAGAGAGATAAAAACATTGCACCGCTGAGAAATTGCTTTTATGAAAGTCCTGTGGCAGAATCACCAGTTCAATGAGGCTACCTGGAAGCGAAAGGATGAGATGAAGGCCCAGTATCTGAAGCCTTTTCAAGAATGAACTTTTGAGGAAGAAAGTTCATTGAAGAGAGAAGAATGTAACACCCCCGAAGTTTTTTTTTTCAAGAATGAACTTTCGAGGACGAAAGTTCTTTGAAGAGGGAAGAATGTAACACCCCACACATTTTTTTTTAGCAATAATGTAATTTCAATAACTTTATTATTTGGAATTTCAATAATTGTTAATAGTTGGAGGGCATTTTTGGAATTTTGGATTTCAAGTGTAAGTGTGGGAATTTAATTCTTGGCATGAAATTATTCAATTTGAAAGTTAATGGCAAGAATTGATTTTCTTTTGAAACGGAAAGGAATTTAATAGTATAAAACGGAAAGAAATTTAATATTATAAAACGGAAAAAAATTAAATGTAATTATATTTATTTCCTTTTTTGTTTTATTATTATTTTTATTGTTGTTTTTTATAAAAAGTCAAACCCCACCCCTTTCTCCCTCGCGTACCCACCGGCACCCCCCCCCCTTCAATTTCTTTTCCCTCCAGTCGAGACCCTTGCCACCGCTCCAGCTATCCTCGCTTGGCTTGTCACGTCCGGTCGGCGATCTCTTCTTCAGCCCATCCCAACAATCGGAACCCGTGGCCAGTCACCAGAATTTTGGACCTTAGATTCGAGCACTGGTGGAATTTTAAGGTAGAAGTGTGTTGTCAGGCATTGTGAAGGATTAAGTTGGGTTCGCAAATGAACTTAAGTTCGAAACTAATTTTGGACCAAACAACGTTTTGATTGAGGCATTTTTTTGAGAGATCGAAGGCAGTTTTGGAACAAGCTATACTTTGGGGCTTGATTTAAGATTCATCTAAGCGAGGAGAAAGATTAAATTGCTTGCCACTTAGGCATAATTTGAAGTAAGTAATCTTACTACTGGAACTGTCCACGGGCCAGACATTAGATGTATGTTAGCAGGATAAATGAATGATATGGCAGAATGATAGCATGGTGGTCTGATAGTACAGTATGACCGATGTATGTTCTGGAATGAGATATGAAAGATTTACTTGTGCACATAGACACTTGAATGCTAGCATGAGATGGTATGTGATTCCATATGGTTGTATTTGATCTGTTGATGTTGAGATTGTAAGACTAGTTACAAGAATAATTTTGACTGTCCTGAGATTTAATGGACTGCTTAGAAAAGATATATGAGCATGTGATAATATGACTGAAGCATGTTAATGTATAAGCATGATTTAGAATTTTATGGAATATATTAAAAGGACGATTGGGCATGACCCTAAATTATGAGTCAAGCGATACTACTATAGAAATATCTTAAAGTTAAGTGAAAGTTGGAACATTTTGTTGATGTGCTTATTGATGTTATTTATTATGAAAGTGTATAAGTTATATGATGAATTATGAAATTTCAAATGTTTGATTGTTACATGAGTTAGTACATGAAAGTGATGTACTAGAGTGGATTCAGTAATACTAGATTAATTACGTATGTTTAAGTTAACTAACCTGACCTTGATCGGGAGATTTTAGAGGATTCATAATTAGGTGAATATTATATGTAATATAAAGTTAGATGCAATCTCTTTTCCTTTCCAGACTATGTGACTGCATGAAAGTGATGCACGTCCAAGGGCGCTAGTACATGAAAGAGATGTACTAGGGCTAGTGTGTATGAAAGTGATACATACCTAGAGGGTACTAAGGTGTACGAAAGAGGTACATACTCAGTGGGTTATGTGTATACGAAAGAGGTGTATACATAACTAGATGTACGAAAGAGGTACATACTTAGTAGGTTAGGTGTATATGAAAAATGTGTATACTTAACCAGGTGTACGAAAGAGGTACACATTCAGTGGGTTATGTGTATACGAAAGATGTGTATACATAACTAGATGTACGAAAGAGGTACATACTCAGTAGGTTAGGTGTATATGAAAGAGGTGTATACTTAATCAGGTGTATGAAAGAGGTACACATTCAGTGGATTATGTGTATACGAAGGAGGTGTATACGTAACAATGTGTACAAAAGAGGTACACATTAAGTAGGTTATGTGTATACGAAAGAGGTGTATGCATAACCATGCGTAAGTAAGAGATTGTGTTTCCTTCGGTATTCACCAGAGGTTGTGGGTCCTACGGGACTTACTAGAGGTAGTGGACATACTTAACTACAGTAGGATAGGACTCAATCCCTCTTCTCGTTTCATGTGTATATGTGACCCATAAGGACTAGAGCAATTTATATGTTTCACCAGAGGTGGGTATCTAGAGGACATAGATGCCTAGCCTGACCCCAGTAATGGGGCTACTTACTGAGTATTTTATACTCATTCTTTCTCATGTTGTTGTTTCAGGTAAAGGGTAGAGATGCACCGATGATGGACAAGCAGAATTCGTGATCGAGCCACTGGGACTAGTTTTTACGCTTCCGTTCATGAGATTTAAAGTTATTTTCATGTTCTTCTTAACTTTTAGTTTTGATGCTTAAAACTTACTTTTAAGAATTGTTTTTTAGACTTATTTATTGTCCTTTATGATTTATGGGTATCCTACTATTATTTTAGTATTTGAATTTAATGAAAGACTTTTGGACTTACCTTATTTAATTAGCATTAATTTTGCCATAACTGAGTGCGTTTTGAGTTCCATGCATGCACGTATTTAGTAAGGTCTAACTTAAGTCCTAGGGGGTCAGGTCGTTACATTCAACCTTTCTTATTATTGAGTTATCTTCCCTATTTCTGGTTGGATTTTAGGTTTTAGCTTGCTTCTGTGTCTGTAAAATGATTATTTTAAGCATTACCCTTTTTAATCCATTGTGTGCAAAAATTAAGAAAGCTAGACAGTGTGTTCAAACAAAAACTATCTAATCTCCACACTTTGATTAAGGTTGTGAGCTAATTATAACCTCGATTTGTTGATAAGAAACGATTAAGAAAATGCTTTAGGACTGAAATAAGTCCAATTGATTGTGTCAAAGGTTGTTCCTATTTTTAGGGATTAGTTACTTTGTTATTCATGCTCTATAATTGTGGAGCAAGTATAGGACTTTTTGTTAGAGGGTTGTTATGTTAAGCTTTAAATATTGTTATGTTCATCTTTGTAATGCAGATTTCTATTGTCTTTGGCTTAACAAGTTTTATTAAATAATTCATTGTTTCAACTTTGCAATAACAGAATCCTTTGTTTTTCTTATATTAAAACAACAATTGGTATCAGAGCCTCATTCTTGAGGGATCTGTGAGTGAGTGTTTTTTGTGTCATGGACATTCAAGCAAGTTCCCTTCAATTTCTCCACTAGTGTTTGATGGAGACAACTACCAGGTTTGGGCAGTTCATATGAAGGCATATATGGAAGCTTTGGATATTTGGGAAGCTGTGGAAGAGGATTATGAAATTCCTGACCTCCCAAACATTCCTACCATGACACAGATTAAATTGTGGAAGGAGAAAAAGACAAGGAAATCCAAGGCAAAGGCTTGTTTGTTTGCTGAAGTCTCATCTACTATATTCACTCAGATAATGACTCTAAAATCAGCATATGAGATATGGAATTATCTCAAGTCAGAGTATGAAGGAGATGCAAGAATCAAAAGAATGCGTGTGATAAATTTGATTCGAGAATTCGAGTTGGAGAGGATGAAGAAAATAGAATCAATTAAAGAGTATTCTGATAGGTTATTGGGCATAGCAAACCGAATCAGATTACTTGGTTCTACATTTAAGGACTCAAGAATTGTTCAAAAGATTCTTGTAACAATGACTAAAAAATTTGAGGCATCTATTTCAGCCTTGGAAAATACCAAGGATCTAACTCAAATTACTCTTGTAGAAATTCTCAATGCTTTACAATCACAGGAGCAAAGAAGAGCTATGAGGCTAGAAGGTGTTGTTGAAGGAGTCTTGCAAGCGAACCATGAGAATGCAAGGAACAACAAGAAGAATCAAAATCCTAATGGAGAATCCTCAGTCAACAACAAAATAGGAGTTAAAAAGGGGTCCTATCCTCCATGTCAACATTGCAATAGAAAGGGTCATCCTCCTTTCAAATGTTGGAGAAGACCAGATGCCAAATGCACCAAATGTAACCAAATGGGACATGAGCTGTAATTTGCAAGAGCAAGAATCAATAGCAATGTGAAGAGGCTAAGATTGTTGATCAAGAGGAGGAGGAGGAACAATTGTTTGTGGCTACATGTTTGTAGGTAGTGAATCAAACGAAAGCTAGTTAATTGACAGTGGCTGCACTAATCATATGACTTATGACAAGGAATTGTTTAGAGATTTGAAGCCAACTAATATCACCAAAGTAAGAATCGGCAATGGGGATTACATCTCTATCAAAAGAAAAAGGCACTGTTGCGATTACAAGCTATACAGGTACAAAGTATATACAAGATGTTCTCTTTGTTCCTGACATTTAACCATAATTTGTTGAGTGTAGGTCAACTTATTGAAAAAGGCTTTAAAGTTACTTTTGAAGATAAATATCATTTGATTAAGGATGCAGCTAATCAGGAATTTTTCAAAGTTAAAATGAAAGGAAAGAGTTTCTCACTCAATCCTTTAGAGAATGAGCAATCTGTTTTTCTTCTCAAGGAAGATGTCACACAGATTTGACACAAGAGAGTTGGACACTATCATCATCAAGGTTTATTGCAACTAAAAGAAAAGGAGCTAGCACTAAATATTCCCAAGCTTGGTGATGCAATCTCAAGTTGCAAAGCATGTCAGTTTGGAAAACTAAATAGGAAGTCATTCCCAAAGTCAACTTGGAGAGCCACTTGCAAGTTGTAGCTCATCCACACAGATGTTGTAGGACCGCAAAGAACACCTTCTTTAAAAGGTAGTCTCTATTATATTGCCTTTATTGATGACTTCACCTAGATGTGCTTGATTTTTTACCTGAAGTTTAAATCAGAAGTAGCTCAAGTTTTTTGGAAATTCAAAGCAAGAGTTGAGAATGAACGTGGTTGCAAATTTCAAATTGTAAGATTCGACAATAGGAAAGAGTACACATCGGCAAAATTTGACAAGTTTTTTGAAAATTCAGGCATAGAGCATCAACTTACAACCCCTTACACACCCCAACAAAATGGAGTTAGTGAGAGAAGAAATAGATACATCATGGAGATGTCAAGATGTATGTTGCATGAGAAAAATCTGCCAAAGAAGTTTTGGGCAGAGGCAGCAAATACGATTATGTTTCTTCAAAATAGGCTTCTGATAAAGGCAGTGAAGGAACAAACACCATTTGAGGCTTGGTATACTTACAAACCCTCGTTGAAATTTCTTAGAGTATTTGGTTGCTTGTGTTTTACTCATGTTCCACAAAGCAAGCATGACAAGCTTGATAGGAGAGCTTCATCAGGTTTTTTTTTATAGGCTATAGTACTATCAGCAAGGCCTATAAAATTTTCCAGCCACAAACTATAAATATTGTTGTTAACAGGGACGTCCACTTCCTGAAGGATGAAGAGTGGAGCTGGGATGAAGAAGAGAAGAAAGATCGCCCCATAACAGAGCAACTCAAGTTCTCTGGTTCAAGCATCGAAGAAAAAGATGATTGGCAAAATGAAACAGTGGATGATGTGTCTGTGAGTGGAGCAAGGTTACTCTCAGATGTTTATGAAAGATGCAATGTTGCTATGTGTGAACCTGCTAACTATGCAGAAGCAAAAAAGGATCAAAGGTGGATGGTTGCAATGGAGGAGGAGATGTCAATGATAGAGAAGAACAAGACTTGGATCCTTATAGATAAACCTCAAGGCAGAAAGGTAATTGGCGTGAAGTGGGTGTTTAGAACCAAGCTTAATGTCGATGGCTCGATCAACAAACATAAAGCCAGACTTGTGGTTAAAGGGTATGCTCAAATATTTGGTGTTGATTACTCTGACACTTTTGCTCCTGTTGCTAGATTAGACACAATCAGGTTATTGCTCGCAATAGCTGCACAAAAGGCCTGGAAAGTTTTCCAGTTGGATGTCAAATCAGCTTTTTTAAATGGTTTCCTACAGGACGAAATTTATGTTAAATAACCCCAAGGATTTTTTAAGGAAAATGAAGAAGATAAGGTTTATCTTCTCAAGAAGGCTCTCTATGGACTAAAACAAGCTCCAAAAGCTTGGTACAGCAAAATTGATGAATATTTGCTAAACTTAGGTTTGTGAAAAGTCTATCAGAAACAATCTTGTATGTTAAGCGCAATAGTACTGACATTCTTATGGTTTCATTGTATGTTGATAACTTGCTGGTTACAGGAAACAACACAGATCATAATCAGAATTTCCAACAAGAGATGATGAAGACGTTTGAAATGACAAATCTAGGGTTCATGTCATACTTCCTTGACATGGAGATTAAGCAAGGGCAAGATGAAATTTTCATATACCAGAAAAAATATGTAAAGGAAATATTGGAGAAGTTTCAAATGGATGAATGCAAGGCGGAAAGAACTCCAATGAATCAAAAGGAGAAGTTATGCAAAGAAGATGGTGCTATCAAAGTTGGTGAAGGATATTTTAGAAGTTTGATTAGTTGTTTGATGTATCTCATAGCAACAAGGCCAGACATTTTGAATGTTGTAAGTATTTTGTCTCGATTTATGCATTGTGCAAGCGAATTACATCTCAAGGTTGCTAAAAGACTGATATACGATATGTAAAGCACAAGTGATTTTGGTATCAAGTTCACAAGAAGCAAGGAGTTCAAGTTGGTTGGTTTTTCTGACAGTGACTGGGGAGGTTCCATTGATGATATGAAGAGCACTTCAGGCTATTGTTTTACTCTTGGCTCTAGTGTTTTCTCATGGAGCTCAAAGAAGAAAGAAATTATAGCCTAATCCACCGTCAAAACAGAGTTTATTGCTGTAACATCTACTGTTAATCAAGCTTTATGGCTAAGAAAAATTTTATTTGACCTTGATTTTTAGCAGAAAGAAAGTACAGAGATTTTTGTTGACAACCAAGCTACTATTGCTATCTCTCATAATCCTATGTTTCATGGGAAGACTAAACATTTTAACATCAAGTTATTTTTCTCAAGGGAAATACAGAAACATGGAGATGTAACTCTTGTCCACTGCAAAACAGAAAATCAATTTGCAAATATTTTAACAAAACCATTGTCTGCTTGTAAGTTTGAGTTTCTAAGGTCAAGACTTGGTGTTTGTAGCTCCTAAAGCAAGGAGTGTTAAGAAAATGCTTTAGGATTGAAACAAGTCCACTCTGTTTAAGTTGATTGTGGCAAAGGTTGTTCCTATTTTTAGGGATTAGTTACTTTGTTATTCATGCTCTATAATTGTGGAGCAAGTATAGGACTTTTTATTAGAGAGTTATTATGTTAAGCTTTAAATATTGTTATGTTCCTCTTTGTAATGCAGATTTCTATTGTCTTTGGCTCAACAAGCTTTACTAAATAATTCACTGCTTCAATGTTGCAGTAACAGAATCCTTTGTTTTTCTCTTATTAAAACAACAGAAACTAAACTTAGTTGATAAAAAATCGACTACAAGAAAAAACAGTTGATAAAAAAATACATGGCTAAAAAAAGAAAAGAAAAAAAGAAAAAACAAAATTATGAAGACCACTGTTAGACTAAGACATTGTGTAAACTAATAGAAACTTAGGCGTTGTTTGGCCTGCTAACTTAAGTTGAAGTGAGTTTGTCAAAATAATCAACTTAGTATTTGGCCCACCAACTTTACAAATCGATGTTAAATAACTCAACTCCACAAACTCCAACATTGTTCACTATTGAAGTTTGTACATTTATCGAGGAAACTTTAACTTCTCTCTTTCTCTCGCTTTCCCTCCAATGTTTCTAATGACTCCACCAGTCAGCCGCTCCCGACAACCAACTTCAATGATAACCATCGATGTCAACATGCTTTGACAACCACCTCCCGTGACTAACTTCGAAAATCAACTCTGGCAGTCGCCCATCAACAACTACTACTACTATCGCCTAATGTCCATCTACGATAGCCAAACTCTTACAACTATCTCTAATGTCCAACTTCACACAACTACCACCTTCAATGTCTAACATTCAATTCTACACAACTACCACATCTAACAGCCAAACTTTGACAACTATCTCCTTCGACTAACTCTGACCATCAACTCTATCAATCATCTCTATTGACTAACTCTAACGTACTAATGTTATGAAAACCTACACAGTCTATCCTATACCAAAGAATAATAATCATAACTTGGCTGATGAAAGGGTTTTTTAAAATCAAAATTGAAATTATTAGTTCATAGTGTTTAATAGTCATCTTATATAGAAATTTAATATTAGTAGAAACACTCTGAGGTTTTTTTTTTATTATTTTAAATAGTTTTTATAAAAGATGTTTAAATGCAAATGACTTTTTGAAGAACATTTTTTTCCTAGACCCTTATATAACCATGATCATTTCTTTATCTTGGGACTTTTATCACATTTTCAACACCAACATACGTGTATAATAAGCCATAAACTTCAATTTGACATAAGATGCGGATGGCCTACTTTTTTCTCGTATAGTTTGCTCATACATTCAACAAATGTGAACATATATTCTAATTTTGTTGTTTGTATAACATACTTTATCCACCTCAAGTACATTTGTTAAATGTAAAAAAATTGTAATATATATGGGAAGTCTCAATTGAGTATTGAAATTTTGGAAAAATATGTGTGCAATTGAAAAGTTGAACAAAATGCATCTTTGACTTAATAAATGAACTATGCACCTTAAACTCAAACTTCCTAACTCCAGACTAAACACTCTCTATCGTCCAAGCACAGACTTCTTGACTTCAGATACATATTAACTTCAGATTTCATAACTCAACTCAGCATCCCAAACAACCTCTTATGTTGGGGGCTATTTAGAATTTTCACTTAAATTTTTGCAAATAATTTGAAGTTAGGATATTTTTGTCATTAATTTAGCTCATTTTATCATATATACAACCATTCCAATTATTTATTTGTGTGACATATTAAAAGTATGGCAAAAAATTTTATCATGCAGTACAATAATTATTCAATTAATTATCAGGTTATGAAGATTTTCACTTTTTTTTCTCAAAATTAGTGAGCGAAATAGTGAAAATCGAACAGAAGATAAATATCAAAATACTTATTTAAAATTAGGTCGAATTTGATGAAATTGAAAATTTAGAGTTGAAATGGATGCAACTTTCACAACGTTAGTGTCAAATTCGGTTATTTTTCCCATAAATTTATTTTACTTCTAATCTATCTGCATTTAAATGTGCAATATAGTTTCAATGCTTTTAATGAATAATTTTCATTAGTCCTCATTCAAAAAATAAGAGCTAAATTACAAAAGTACTCCTAAAATTTGTCATTTAAATGTTCTTGTTCATTTTTAAATTACAATTTTACCATTGACTTTTATTAAACTTTTCTACTATATAGGAAGAATCTTTACATGTCCCTTTTATCCCTACAATTTTCATAAATTTTCATTTTGTCCTTTGTCAAATGACTATGACTTTTCGAATGTTTGTCCGTTTGAAAAAAAGTGGATGTGGCTTTTTCATTTTTAGTTTACAAAATAATTTTATATTAAAAAAATAAGTCTTAGGTCCAATAAGTGTAATCGATGTTGATGGGATGCGACTCCTCGAGATAGAATAAAATAAATGCTAATTGGATGCATATGTAGAGGGGTGAGTATAAAAGAAAAACAAATCAATACTTACATTTTCATTCTTAAAAAATTAATTTCATGAAATCTAAAATTCAGAGAAAATAAAAAAATAGAGGATTTAATTGAATGAAAATAGTAATTAATACAGTGAAATAATTCATCATTTATTGTGACTTCACAGTATATATATGAGAATATTAGAATAAAAATTATTGCATTATATATGTTACAATACTTAAATTTTAACATTTTAATTCGATAACTTAATTAATTTAGAAAAAGAAATTCGATAATCTAAAAACTAAAACAAAATTTCTCTCTTTGTATTAGATATAAGATTTTCTTTTGAAAAAAAAATGATAAAATGAGAAGATTAAAATAAAAATACATTAGCTAACTTTTTTCATTGATAATATTATAAATATTACAATAGAAAATAGATGTTCATTGCTTAGTATCCCAAAGGCCATATATCATTGTCCATGTGTCATGTAGTTATTCATGTTTGGTGTCTATGTAAGTCCACATCTTACTTGCCACTTTACCTATAAATAGTGGCATTTGGTGGATCTTAAGAACATACATTGGTGAGAATTTACTTCCACCAATTTCCATATTATCCAATTTCATGCTTTTGATTATTTTATATTTTAGTTATTTTATTTTCTAATTTTAGTTTTTATTTATTTATTGTTATTATATAAAAATATTATTATATTATATTTTTCATATTTGTATTCTGTTGTGCTCCTCAATTTTCATAATACATTATCAGCATGAGCTTCTGTCATTTTCTTCCCTAAAGGTGGGTTCTAAAGGTATGTTGGTTTTTCCCTATTTGTTATAATTAATAAATTAAATGTTATTTTGCATATTTAGTACATATTAAATTTCTAATATAAATATAATATTTTGTGATAGTGTTGTCATGACAAACATTACAAAATTAGAATTCGCAGTATTTGACATTAATGACAATAATTATTTGTCATGGGTGCTCGATACCGAAATTCGTCTGGATGCTATGAACTTGGGAGAAACAATTAAAGAAGAAAATATGACATCGAGTAAGGACAAAGCATAAGCTATGATTTTCCTTCGTCATCATCTCCATGAGGGATTGAAAATGGAGTATCTTACCATAAAAGATCTCCGTATCTTGTGAACAAATTTAAAAACCATGTATGATCATAAAAAAACAGTTATTTTTCCTAAAGCTCGTTATGAGTGGATGCACTTGAGGCTACAAGATTTCAATTCAGTAAGTGATTACAACTCCACAATATTTAAAATCAGTTCAAAATTGTTGTTATGCGGAGAGAAAATTACTGAAGCTGATATGTTAGAGAACACATTTTCTACATTTCATGTCTCGAATATGCTCTTGCAGTAGCAATATCGAGAGAAAGGTTTTAAACAGTATTCGAAATTAATTTCATGTCTTCTCGTGAACAATATAACGAGTTATTGATGAAAAATCATGAATCTCGACCAACCAGAAAAACATCATTCCCTGAAGTGAATGTTGTGAATTTTAATAATAATCGTGGTTGAAGTTGTGGTCGTGGTCGAGGTCGTGACAGTGGCAAAGGAAGAAATAATTATTATTTTTGTGGTGGTCGTTCTAGTCATTTAAATTTCGAAAGAATCACACAAAATGATAATCACAAAGGAAAAGCTCCAAAAGATAAAAGTCCAAAAAGTGTTGAAAATAAATGCTTTTGATGCGGAATGACTGGGCATTGGTCACGTACTTTTCGTATGTCAAAACACTTAGTTGACCTCTATCAAGCCTCCCTAAATGAAAAAGAGAAAAATGTGGAAGAAAAATTTGCATACCAGGATAATGACATATTTGACCCATCTAATATGAAAAATTTAGATGTGGCGGGCTTCTTTGAATCTCATGAAGAGAAGATTGACACAGTTGGTGGCACATCAAGTGTTTCTTTTGATTTTGAGAATATCTAGACTTAATGTTGTGGTTTTCTTTTAGCTATCTTCATGTTTTTATAGTAACTTTTGTATATTTTAAGTGTTGTTTTTCTTATTGTAATTATTTTCATTTAATGAAGAAACATGGATCATTTTCAAATGTTGGGTGTTTGAAAAATGAACAAAGAAGATCTATGTCTGGCAAACAATGCAACTACACATACAATACCTAACGATTTTTCACAAAGTGGTGACGAAAGGTACAAATAAAAAATAATTTTCCAAATTGACAATGCTGAAAGCAAAAGTAAATACAATATCAGGTTCTGCAAACTTGATCGAAGGTTTTGGAAAAACAAATATTATTTTTCCTAGAGGAACAAAATTTACAATTGACAATGCATTGTTCTCTAGTCAATCAATAGAAATCTTCTAAGTTTTAAAGATACACGTTGCAATGCTTATCATATTGAGACTGGCAGTAAGAATAATGTGGAATATCTATATATCATATCACTTGTCTCAAATGAAAAACGTATATTGAAAGTGTTTCCTGCTTTATCTTCTGGATTGTATTATACTCATATACGAGTAATTGAAACATATGCAACAATGAACTTGAAGTTCATAATCTAGACATATTTACAAATTGGCATGACCGATTAGGTCATCCAAGATATATAATGATGAGGAGAATTATTGAGAATTCAAATGGACACTCATTGAAGTACCAGAAGATTCTTCAATCTAATGAATTATCATGTGATACTTACTTTACTACAACAATTTTGGGCTTGTCGGTTGAAAATAGTATTTTGGATGTATAATGTTGGTTAAAAAAATGGATTTTTAATGTCAGTTTTAAACCGACATTGAAGATGGCCTACAATGTCAATTTAAAACCGACATTAAAGGCCTCCCATGATTTTTTATTTTTTTAATTTTATCAAATTTTCATTTCCCTCGCTCATGATTTTCTCTCAGCTCGCACCGCTCTCACTTTACCAAAATTGAAAACCCTCGACCAACTCTTACCCAAACAAACTATCTCCTCTTTCAGCTAGCTGCTCGATCGTTGCCATCAGGTGGGGTTGTCGTCACTGGTGCTCTGAGCTTGGGGGGGAGAAGGGTTGCGTTGGTTGTCCGGATTCAAGTAGGATTGCATTGGTTATCTAGCTTCAGATGGGGTTGTGTTGGTTGTCCGATTGGTCATGTGGGTTGGGTGTTCTCCGGCTAGTCGCGGGATTTAGTTGTGCGGTTGGGTGTTCTCCGGCGGGTTTCTTTCGGTGGGTTGTTCTCCTGCTAGTCGCGTGGGTTTTGGTTTTGCAGTTGGGTGTTCTCCAGCGGGTTTCTTTCGATGGGTTGGTTGTTCTCCGGCAAGTTGATCGCGTGGGTTTTTGTTGTGCGGTTGGGTGTTCTCTGGAGAGTTTCTTTCAGTGGGTTGTTCTTCGGCTAGTTGCATGGGTTTTGGTTGTGCGGTTGGGTGTTCTCCGATAGGTTTCTTTCGGTGGGTTGTTCTCCAACTGGTCGATCGTGTGGGTTTTGGTTGTGCAGTTGGGTGTTCTCCAGTGGGTTTCTTTCGGTGGGTTGTCCAGTGGGTTTCATGGGTTTTGTCCGATGGGTTTCTTTCGGTGGTTCTGGTCGTAGAAGTGGGTCATCGGCATCGTGGTCAGCTCGCCGTTTGTCAGATCTGTTGTCTCAACTCTTTTTGCAAAGGTCTGGTGCTCTCCGATGTTCCAATCTTCGAGCTCTAGTTCGAATCTCTTCAAGTTTGTGGGTTGTTTAAGTTGTTTTATTCATTTTATTTTTATTTTAATGATTAAGCTTATTGAAATTTAGAAATGTTGGAATTAAATTAGTTGAAGAATATATAATTGGTTGGTAGTCTTGAAATTTGTTGATTATTGATTGGTGTGGTTCAAGTGTTATTTAAGAGTTATTTGAAATGTTTTTGGTTATGTTTGAGAGAAAAAGTGATAAAGAAAACCAAATACAATGGTGTTGTGTAGTGGAGAGCTTGTTAATGATATTTGGAGAATAAGGAAACATAAGGTACATGAATAAATATAAGATAAAAACAAAAATGGCAATACTTAATGGGCTAAACTAATTTTATGTTTTGTTCCAATGATTAAGCTTCTTTAAATTTGTTGATGTTGCATATTTTACAATCATAATTTTATGTTTTTAAATTTTTCCTTGTTATTGTTTTTCTTTTTTTGTAGATTAAGTTGCATATTTTACAATCGTGGACAAGTCATGGATGAAAATGAATAGAATGTCAGCTGATGGTTTAGGGGTCAAGATGTTTATTAAAAATGATTTATAACATTCAAATATACCGAATTTCATGAGTTGTCCATGTTTGAAGTGTGTGAATGCAAAGACTCTAAATGTGAACAAAATAAGAGATACTTATTTTTTAATGGTATAGATCAAAGTTATCAAACATGGATTTTTCACGGTGAATCATTACCAATTAAGAAAAACGATGAAAATGTGTCTACTAGTGAAAGAGACGAAGTTGACGAGGATGATGTTGATGTTGATGACACAATTGGAATGTTTGAGGCTACATACAATAACTATTTTAGTGAAAAATCCGATAATTTGTAAGAATTATTAGATGATGCGAAGAAACCATTGTACCCAAATTGTAAAACCTTTTCCAAAATATCTACATTGGTAAAGTTATATAATTTGAAAGCTAAATTTGGATGGAGCGATAAGAGTGTCACTGAGTTGTTGGAATTAATTCATGACATATTACTTAGTCCTAATGAAATTTCAACTTCTATTTATGAAGCAAAAAAGATGTTGGGTACTCTTGGAATGAAGTACGAGAAGATTCATGCATGTAGAAATGGTTGTTGCTTGTTTAGAAAATAACTCTCTAATGAAAATATATGCCCCATTTGTGGTACGTCAAGATGGAAGCTTCAAAAAAATTAAAAGGAAAGGGCTAAGAATATCCCAACAAAAGTCTTTTTTTTTTTTTTTTTTTTACAGATTGATATGGAAAATTCAACAAATGGCAGCGAGGATGATAGAAATATGATCCCACAAAAACATAGCAGAATAAGTATCCCACGTGGCCCAACTACAATGTCTGAGTTGGCACAAATAAAAACATCTGGGCAACGGTTGACTATTGATTTTAGTGAACACAACCGATTGGATTTGGAGCACAGAAGATGCAAAGTTATATTGGAGTTTGTGTTCAACAACAAATACCTATGACGTATAATTCTTGGAAAAAAAATTCCAAACCATTTAAAAGACAAACTTTTTTATTGTGTAGCGGTATGTTTTCTAAAATTTTAATCCATGTGCATAGAAGTTTATTAGTTTATTGTTTAACTACTTTTTTCATTGTGCTGATGTCGTTCGATGTGGACTCTAAGTCCAAACATTGTATACTCATGTCTGCATCTAGGAAGTTTCAGACTTTCAAGACAACATTGACTCAAAAGTTCATACTTCCATTTATGGATGAACTCTCGATCTTGCAATTTTCTCCCCAACAATATTCTCGTATATATAGAGCAAGATCAGTGGACATCGTTCGTCAATGATCGATTGAGTGAAGAATGGGATGTAAGTCATTCACAATAAATTAAATGTCAACATTATCATTGTTTTGATAGGTAACTTCAACTAGATTTTTTTGTACAGGAAATCAGTCGTCTTTAAAAAGAAAGACGTGCGAAATGTATATATAATCATCACATTTATGGGAAGGGTTATGCGAATCTTGCCCAAGAATTAGTGAGTTTTTCGAATTAAATTAAATCTTTTATTCTAATATGTTTATGCTAATTAAATATGTATGTTCATGTAGAACCTATCGAATGATCCTTCTTATCGGGCGGCTTTATGGAAAGAAGCAAGAAAAGGAAAAAAATAATGAATAGTAAGAATGAAGCTACTAGAGAATGTGCCAATCGGACTGTAAGTTTATATTGTGCAAAGTTTAAGATGGCATATATAATGTTTGGAACTTGTGATGATATAGATATTGTGTGAAAATTGTTATATGTTTTATAGGATAAATTGGCTGAAGTCTATGAAGGTGAAGATGTTCTAACCAAAGCATTGGGTACAGAGGAACATTGGGGACGTGTTAGAGGAATGGATGATTTTGTTTCCTATTCCCAATATTTCAAATTAGTAAAACCAAATTCCTCAATGAGCCAAGAAATTAAAGGAGGCTTTAGTGAAAAAAAATATTCGACATGGTAAAGTGTCAAGAGAAAGAACTCACAGCAGACAATCTCATCAGTCCAAATCATTTGTTGGAAGTGTTGCATTAAGTACATCTGAAGAAGAAGATACAGAGAAAATATCTAAAGAAGATTTGGAGGTAATTTATTTGTTTTGACTTTTAAATTTTAATCATATTGTACGTGTTTAGCCATGCATGACATAAGTTCTTTTAAATTTGTTAAGGGGACACCATGCCGCTTGGCTATAGGAACTGTAGATAATATTGTTGCAGTAGCCACAGCATTGATGATGATGTGTCATGCTTAACTGTTAAAGTTCTGATTGACATTGTCATTGGAGAAGATTTGCCTATACCAATTCCTGTGAAGGGTAAAATAGAGTCATTAAATCAAGCAATGGGCAAAATAGAGTCATTAAATCAAGCAACAGGTAACTTCGTAAAATGGCCTTGTGAACTTGTAGTTATGGTTGAGGAGAAAAAAGTATGTCTCTTTTTCAGTATATAAGTTTGGTATTTATTATTTTTCCTACTTTGAATTTTTGTAACTTTGGTTATGGTAGGACCATTCAATAATTAAGAGTTTCAGCCAGTCCTCCAAATATACTAATGCCAATAGTACCATCAAACTATTGAACGAACATGCCAAGCATAACATGAACAATGTAGACATGATTTGTATCACTTTGGACAAGCATATATTTGGAAGAGACAAATTTATTTATTTAGGCCGCGATGATCGGATCTACTATTGCAATATGGTTGAAATAGGCTACATGTATATTTTGACATACATTGCGTAAGTATTACTCATCTAGATTCACTCATGTATACTCTGTTTCATGTTTAAATAATAAATTTTACTTTGTTTAGGTATCTTTGGGATGAATGTGGTCATGATATTACAAAGAAATTTTTTATAATTGATCGAGCAAGAATATCGCCACACATGAAGTCTCAAGATATTTGATCCAAAAATTTAGCCAATCAACTAGAATTGGCTAATTTAGACTAATTAGTCCTTATTCTATATAATACAGGGTAAGTAAATACAAGTTTTTATGTTATTTTTAATTTGCATTATACACGTACTAATATTTCAAAATTGTTGCTTATTATAGTTATCATTGGATATTGATTGTAATCAATCTACAAGAAAATTGTGTTTATGTTTTGGACTCTCTTCAAAGTAAGGTTCAAGAGGATTTTCATGAAGTTATAAATATGTAAGTGTAATTGAACTTTCTTAGCTATTAATTGAAGTATTTATGTTTAACTAATGTTTTCAAACTATTTAGTGGATTGAAAGCATGGCAAGCCAAGCATGATCTCCAACACCATCGGCCTTCTATAAAATGGAAAACTGTAAAGGTAAATTTGCATTCATTTTTTAATAATTTATGTTCATTCGAACATAAGAATAATTGTTTTCAACTTCTTTATATGCAGTGCCCCCCTCAATTAGATTCTGTAGGATGTGGGTACTATGTGCAAAAGTATATACACGAAATAGCACATAATCCTACTACTCCTATCACTAGCCTCGTACGTAAATTATTTATTTTTTATATACTAGCTTTAATTTAATAAATGGACGTAAAGTTATATTGAATTTATTTCTTTTTTTCCTCTTTGTAGTTCAATACAAAAAATGCATATACCCAAGGAGAGATTGACGTAATTCGAACCCAATAGGCAAGTTTTATTGGTCGATTTGTGTAAGGATGTAATTCTTGTGTTTTTTCTCAATAGAATGTAAATGCTAGCTTAGAATGAATGAAAATTTATCTATTGTTTATTGGAAGATTTATGTATAATATTTTTGTGTTTATGGAGTATTTGGTGTTAAGTATTCATAGAATTAGTACTAATTGATATTTGTGAATGAGAGAAATGATATCTTGGTGTAAGTATTCTATTTAAGTCTGTTATTGTTATGCAAATATTGGTGATTAGTGTGTTTATTTCATATTTTGATGAGTAAAATTCATAGGTGGAAGACAAATATTGATGGCTGGCATATAATGTCGTTTTTAACTTCTTGACCAAAAAAATGGATTTGGCAACGGAATTTAAAAAAAGGGACAATAATTGATAAAAACTGACAAATTCTGGGCTTCAATGTCGGTTAAGAGAGTTTCATTTGAAAAAATTCTTCAGTCGCAACTGACATTAAAGGGCTTTAATATCGGTTGCAACCGACATTGAAGACTGTGTTATTAAAGCCCGACATTAAAGGCAACCAACATTAAAGGACTTTAATAACACTATCTTTAATGTCGGTATAAAACCGACATTAAAGCCCGAAATTCTTCTAGTGCTTTCAAGAAAATTTAATAATTAGACCATTACTAGCGAAAGTAGCGACTAAATCACCTACATTTTTAAAACGAATTCATGGTGATATATGTGGACCCATTAACCTACCAAGTTGACCATTTAGATATTTTATGGTATTAATAGATGTATCCAGCAGATGATCATACGTGCGCTTATTATCAAGTCAAAATCTTACATTTGCAAGATTACTTGCTCAAATAATTAAGTTAAGAGCACAATTTCTTGATTATACAATTAAGACCATTCGTCTTGATAATGCTAGTGAATTTACATTCCAAGCTTTTGATTATTATTGTATGTCAATTGGGGTAAGTGTTGAACATTTTATAGCTCATGTTCGTACACAAAATGGTTTAGCATAATCATTTATAAAACGTTTGCAATTAATTGCAAGACCATTAATTATGAGAGCTACGCTTCCTTCATTTGTATGGGGGCATGCTATTTTGCATGCAGCGTCACTTGTACGCATTAGAACAATAGCTTATCATAAGTACTCGCCATTATAGTAAGCTTATGGTCATGAGCCAAATATTTCCCATTTGAGAATTTTTGGATGTGCAGTATATGTTCTAATTGCTCTACTACAACGCACTAACATGGGTCCTCAAAGGAGGTTAAGAATATATGTTAGATATGTTTCCCCATCAATTATTAAATACCTTGAGTCTCTGACGAGTGATGTATTTACTGCATGATTTCTTGATTGTCATTTTAATGAGACAAATTTTCAATATTAGGGGGAGAAACTAAAAAGTTGGAAAAAAATTATATGGAATGCATCTTTATTGTCTTATTTAGATCCTCATACAGATCAATGTGAACTTGAAGTTCAAAAAATAATACATTTGTAAAATAGCAAATCAATTACCAGATGAATCTATAGATACAAAGAAAATAACTAAGTCACATATACCAGCTAAATGTTCCATAAAAATTCATATCCCAACACAACAAGTTGTCAATAATGAGTCTAGAACACGCTAGAAGCGTGGTAGACCAGTGGGTTCCAAAGATAAAAATCATCGAAAACGAAAAATAATTAATAGTGAAAAAGACTTGGTTGAGGATGTAAATACCCATAAAGAAATCCTCGACATAACTAGTGAGGAAGGTGAAATACCTAAAGATAATAATGAAATTTCAATAAACTACGTCATGCTAGAAAAAAGATGAAATTGAACTAATGTAATCATTGACAACGTTTTTGCATATAATGTTGCTCTTGATATTATATCTGAAAATGAGGATCTTGAACCAAAATTTGTTGAAGAATATAAACATAGAAAAGATTGGCTTAAGTGGAAAGAAGCAATCGAGGCACAATTAAACTAACTTTCAAAACGTCAGGTTTTTGGACCTGTAGTCCGAACATCAGAAGGATTAAACCTGTGGGATACAAATGGGTATTTGTGAGGAAAAGAAATGAAAATAATGAGGTCACAAGATATAAAGCAAGACTAGTTTCATAAGGTTTTTCAAAAAAGAAAAACCTGATATTGATTTTGAGGAGACGTATTCTCTGGTGGTCGATGCAATTACATTAGGATATTTAATTGACTTGATGTGTATAAAAGTCTAGATATGCATCTTATGGATGTAGTCACAACATATTTATATGGATCTCTTGATAATGATAATTATATGAGAATCTCATAAGGATTTAAGGTACCTGAAACATATACATCAAATTTTCAGGAATAGTATTCAATAAAGTTACAGAGATCATTATTTGAAACAATTAGGATGGATGTGGTACAATCGCCTAAGTGGATATTTATTGAAAGAAAAATATCAAAATAATCAAATATGTCCGTGTGTTTTTATAAAAAAAAAAAAAAAATCACAATCAAGATTTGCTATTATAACTGCATATGTTAATGACTTGAATATAATTGGAAATCCTGAAGAGCTTTCAAACGCAATAAAATATCTTCATAAAGAATTTGATATGAAAGATCTCAGAAAAACAAAATGTTGCCTTGGTTTGCAAATTGAGCATTTAACAGATGGAATATTTATTCACCAGTCAACTTCTACAAGAAAAATTTTGAAAAGAATTTATAGGACAAAACACATCCATTAAATATTCCAATGGAAGTCCGTTCATTGGATATAAAGAAAGATATATTTCGACTTCGAGAAGATAATGAAGAACTTCTTGGTCCTGAAGTACCATATCTTGGTGCAATTGGTACACTTATGTATCTTGCTAATAATAAGACCAGATATTGCATTTTCAGTAAATTTATTAGCTAGATATAGTTCTTCTCCTACAAAAAGATATTGGAATGGAATTAAGCATATACTTTGTTATCTCTGAGGAATAATCGATATGGGTTTGTTTTATTCAAATAAATCAAATTTTGATCAAGTTGGTTATGCAGATTATGGATAGTTATTTGATCCACCAAAGCTAGATCTCAAACAGATTATCTATTCACATGTGGAGGAACTGTTATATCATGGCAATCGGTGAAACAGACTACAATGGCCACTTCCTCAAATCATGCTGAAATTCTTGCAATTCACGAGGCTAGCCGAGAATGTGTATGGCTAAGGTCAATGACTCAACACATTCGTGAAACGTGTGACTTGTCTTCTAATAAAAATCTTCCAACAATATTATACGAAGACAACACAGCTTGTATAGCCCAACTCAAAGAAGGATATATTAAAGGAGATAAAACAAAGCATATTTAATCGAAACTTTTCTACGCTCATGATCTTGAAGAAAATGGCAACATCACCGTATAACAAATTTATTCAAAGGATATCCTGGTAGACTTATTTACAAAGGCATTACCATTCCCAACTTTTGAAACATTAGTGCACAATATTGGAATGCAGTGACTCAAAGATCTTAAGTGATGTTTTCATGAGGGGGAGTAAATATATTGTATTTTTTTAGGAGTATGTATTATATGAAATATGTACTCTTTTTCCTTCACTAGGATTTTTCTCATTGGGTTTTTCCTATTAAAGATTTAACGAGGCATATTTCATATATATATATATATATATATATATATATATATATGGACATCTAAGGGGGAGTATTATGAATATTATGATAGAAAATAGATGTCCATTGCTTAGTATCCCAAATGCTATATATATTCATGTTGTCCATGTGCTATGTAGTTATTCATGCTTAGTCTCCATGTAAGTCCACATCCTACTTGCCACTTTGTTTATAAATAGTGGCATTTGATGAATCTTAAGAATACACCTACATTGGTGAGAATTCCACTTCCACCAATTTTCATATTATCAAATTTCATGATTTTGGTTATTTTATGTGTTAGTTATTTTATTTTATAATTTTAGTTTTCCATATCCGTATTCCTGTTGAGCTCCTCAATTTTCATTACAATTAACACTTTATCTAATTTATAAAAATTGATGGTAACTAAAGTGAAATTGTAAAATAATCCTTTATTATATTAATCACTATTTAAAAAAATAATTAAAACTATAAAATTTCCTTTGGACTGCACGTGTTTCTTAACTAGTTACTTAAACACAAACAAAGTTGGTGGCTTTTGTTGCCAATATGCTTTAATTACCTACATAAAGTTTCTTTATATAAATGAAGCTTAAAGAAAGAAAGAAAAAAAAAAAAAGCAATCCAATAAACAAAACCATTATGGTACTAGAATATTCAAGTACATTGTTCTTTACCACTTTTAAATGGTGTAGCCACCGCCATATGTTTGAACTTAAAAGAAACTCCTTTTAAATTAAACATATATACATTTTTCATCTTTCTAATCAAATTGCTGCTAGCAATTTTCAGACCTATTTAAGGTACATTTAATTTCAATGTTTCAATTTCTTGTATAGATTTAGCTTTCATGCTTCTCAATTAATTTTTCTTCTAATTAGTAGCATTAATATTCAATTATACTTATATACAATTAGTTTTTATTAGTCTTATATTTTATGTTTTAGTTTCTTTACATATATATCGATGGGTAATCATCTTCATTGAAGAAAAGTAATAGTATTTTTTTTTTAGAATAGGTGATATTATTATATAACAACAAGAGGAATCCTACAGCCCGGGATCAAGGCATCAAAGCAACAAAGCACAAGTAAAGACAGGGCAACAAAACCACAAACAAAGACAACAAGATAAGACCATAACACAGTCAAAACATAAACTTATATATCCCAAACAATCAAGGAGAAAGCCAGAGAAAAGAAATCAAAACCCCACAATTAGGGACAATAGCAAAACAAAAAGCAACAAGTTCAAAAAGAAGAAAAACATCCGTAAACTCACTAGATAAGACCAAGAAGATCAACTCGCTAGGAAGTCGCTCGAACACGAATTGTAGAAACCATAAAGTGAAACAGAAAATAATAATATTTCTTATGCATATATTTCACAAGTAAATTTAGAAGGTGTTATGCAGCCATTATTGTCTAGTCAATTAATAAATTTTAAAATTGCTTATTTATAAATTATTTTTTATTGAATTTTAAGTGCAGCTCCCTGAACAAATTTTTTCCCATCTACCATAAAAATTGGGACCTCCAGTGGTTTGGCGGTTAGGGCTATTAAAAAAACTCAATAACCATAAAATCTAATCAATCAAACCCAAAAATCATTTTGGATTAGATTATGTTTAAATAAATAAAAATTTTATGTTTTTGTTGATTCATGGGTTCATCTAAATCAATCTAAACCAACTTGAACTTACATTAAATTTAAAAACAATTCTTTTTACTTATGATATAATTATATATACATACATTTGTTTCAGTTTAATTTAATTTTAAATTTTTTTGAATAATTTATTCTCCAACAACTCTTAAAAATATTTTTTGGATAATTTATTCTCCAACAACTCTTAAAAATATTGTTTCAAATTAAAAAAAAAAAAAAAAGAAAGAAAAACTCCTAAGATTAATCATTTAATACCTTGGAAAGAAAATTTGCAGAATATAAATTAAAAGTGAAATATTAATCTTACTTTAATATGTGAAAGTGATTAAATAAAATATTTACATATTGATATTTTACTTATTTTTAGAATAAAATTTAAATTGACGACACAAGTAACTAGAACCAACCCAACTCAAGTATTTCATGATTGGCCAAGTTGGGTTCATTAGTTAATCAAATCAGAGTTATTTAGGTTTGAAGAGTGTTTCGTGATTGGGTTTGGGTTCATTAGTTAACTAGAGTTATTTGGGTTTGAAGAGTTTTACCATCCGAAAAATTGGGTTAGATCTAAAGAATGTTTCCATGGATTTGAAGAATCTTACAATCCGAAAAATTGGGTTAGATCTAAAGAATGCTTCCATATAATCCAACCCAACCTTTTTCAACTTAACCTGACCCACGAATATCACCTCTCGTGGTGATGACTTGGGATGATAAAACTGGGACCTAGACATTCATCATTGTATTCTTTGCATGTTCGAATTTTCCATCCTAACATTTAACATATTTCTACTTTCAAAGCATATATGTAAAAGAATTATAAAAAGTTCAAAAGTAATATTACAATGTTGAAAAACATCTCGGTAGGTTTCTCATCAAAAGGCAAAGTTCAAAGTCATTCTTCCTAAAAATATGAAAAATATATAAAACACATCTGCATCGTACCATTCTAAATATAAAATCTTTTGTATATATATATGACCTTTTTTATTGAATTTTAAGGTGACAACCAAAACTAGGTTATAGAACATTAAATTTTTTTAAAAAAAACTAAATTGAAAAAGAAAATGATTAATGATAAATATGGTACATATTAATAGTAAAAAGAAAAGAAAAATAGAGGGATGGTTGAGGTTAATAGGGAGAGTTGTTTAGGGCTGTCTCCTACCTTTATTTCGCTGTCAGTCTCCCTCACATAAAAACAATAAAAACCTCTCTATCCTCCCTTTAACCTCCTCGCCGGCTTTCCTCAACTACCTCCGCCGCCGCCGTTTCCCCTCCACCCATCTCTCCGCCATTTCCATACCTGTTTATTGACATTATTATAATTGTTGTTGTTTTCCTTAACTTTCTTCTGGGTTTTTCTTTTTTCTTTCTTAATGGCTAAATCTTTACTTCTTGTTAGAAGGAGAGAGACAAGAGGAAAGAAATTAGCTGATGCCCCACCAAACAGAAATTACCCACAATTAGAATAATCTCTAATCTTGTTCTAATAATTATGTGTAAATAAACATAAATTTTACTATCCAATTTACCAGGCTGCTGAGGGAAGGGGGGTTTTCCCCTTTTTTTTTTTTTTTGGGGGGGGGGGTTGTTTGCTATTATGACACCGAACACCGCCGTTGGGACGACGGGGAACGGCGGCGGAGGCGGCGGCGGCGGTGGTGGAGAAAGCGGGCTTAAGAAAGGGCCATGGACGGCGTCTGAAGATGCTATTTTAATGGAGTATGTAAGGAAAAATGGGGAAGGGAATTGGAATGCGGTTCAAAGAAATTCAGGGCTTAACCGTTGTGGGAAAAGTTGCCGGCTCCGTTGGGCTAACCATTTGCGGCCAAACTTGAAGAAAGGCGCTTTCTCCCCTGAAGAGGAAAGACTCATTCTTCAACTTCATGCTAAATATGGTAACAAATGGGCTCGCATGGCTGCTCAGGTTATCTCTTCCTTATTCCTTTCTTCTTACGTTTTTCTTTTTCCTGAATTTTCGAGATAAGAAAGATTTCATCTTGTTTTAATTTTGTGGGGTATAGTTACCCGGAAGAACAGATAACGAGATAAAGAACTATTGGAATACTAGGGTAAAGAGGCGACAACGACAAGGTTTGCCATTATATCCTCATGACATAAAGCCAATGTCAGTGCACTCGCAGCCGACGACACCAACGAGTCCTCTTCCTACGACAGGGCCAACAACCCCGACATCGACCCCAACGACACCGACCGGTGGTGGTGGCTCCTCCATCTTCCAATTCCATAGTCCAACCACAATGCACTCTCACTCTCCTTTATCTTCACCACACCAACATGAACCACACAATTTCACATCTTTCCCTCTCATTCCTCCAAATTCCTTCACATTCCATCGTCCACCGCCGATCCTCGCTGCCCCGGTCAGATTCAAGCATTTTCGAACAAACAACAACAACCACCACCACACCGCGGTTGATTTTTCTCATCATCATCCTACTCTTATGGTCCATTCTCCGCCGCCACAGCAGCAGCAGCTCTCTCGAGTGGATTCCTTCCAGTTTCCGGCCATGACTTTGGCGACTACTTCTTCTTCTTCCTCGCCCCACATTCTTCATACCGCCCACTCGGGAATGGTTATGAGTAATTGCGTAGGCGGTTTAAAACAGGACCTCCCTTCATCAACCCAGTTTCACCAAATTAATGTTCCTCATACCGGGCTGACTTTTAACGATGAGAAAATCAGCTCCGGCATGAGTTTCTCCAGCGTCGGCCTGCTGGAGGATCTCTTGGATGAAGCTCAAGTTTTGGCTTGCGATGCTAACTCCAATAGCCCGAAACTAACTTCTCCTTCTTCTTTGGTTTCCCCCGAAGAACAGCGGCTCTTTGATGGTTTCCATAAGTTGGCCCAAGACTCCAACACTTGCTTGTTTTTGAGTAACCTCTCCAACTTTCTAATTTATCTTGAACTTTATGTTAATGAACTTCATGCTTAAATATTGTCCACATAAGATAACATGCATGCATATTTATTAGATCAATTAACTTATTATATATACTATCATAGTTTATATTATATATTTAGATTAAATTAGAAGTTTAGTCGATTCAAAGTATTTAATAGAGTTATTTAACTTTTAATTTGATAACTAATAGGTCCAAATCTGAAATTTTAAAAATATCACATAATTAATGAAACCATAAAGTTTCCATTTTCTATCTATTAGGTTCATGAAACGAACACGTAGTATCGGGAGCTAAAAGAAATCAAACTTAAACTATTGCCCTCAATTTAACTGTATTCATATAATTTCAACATTTTGTATTTTTCTAGTCCTTTCTGACTTCTCTCATTTAGTTTTTTATGCTTTCCTCTAGTCTTGATAGTACTTGAATCTGCTACATGAGCTTTTCTTCAGTTCTCTTTTATACTATTCCTTTATTATAATGAAATTACTTCGGTCCAAAATATGATAAGGATACTGAGAATGTGTCGATCTAATCGATATATTTCAGTCCACTTACTGATGTCTTTAACCATAAGTATCTTTTCCTAAAAGAAGAAGTTGTTCTTTTTACTTTTTGTGCCCTAATGACCATTATGTAAGATCATGAAAGTGTTATTAATATATTGGAAAAATAGATTATAATAATTGGCAATTAATTAATTGGCAGGCACAAAAGCAAAGGAAGAAGGAGGAGGAGGAGAAGGGCATGGGAGTTGTGGAAGTGAAGATTGGTCAAAACTACTAAATGCAGCCATGCCTTCAAACATGCAACTTCCACAATGGTACACAGACAACAAAGAAGAACAGCAACAAATTTCATCATATGGAGGACAAACAAATTCATCAATTTTACCAATTGAACATCATCATAATGACAATGTTGTTGTTGGTGGCCTTGATGTTCAACATATTGCTGCTCTTTTCCCTGTCACTTCTACTGAACCACAAGACCAATCTACAAGAACCAACAACAATACTTCTTGCCCTTGGGACAACTTGCCTGGAATTTGCTAATTAATTAATTAAACAACCCAAACTTTATATATATCAAAACACAACCAACTTCATTCATCTCTGTATTCCAATTTCAATTTGAATCAACATTTATAAATAGATAAGTTACCCTAAATAATATCTATATTTATCTATCTATATATATATTATATATATATAAAAGAAAAAAGATAAGTCTTCAAATTTTCTAAATGTGGGTTCAAAATTGATGGGGTTTTGTTATATTTAATTTTTCTTATTATTTCAGAAGATTATATATTGATTTAAAGAGGGATTCATACATTTAATTATATTTTGTAAACGTGTATATTGGCAAACTTGGTTTCCAATAATTGCCCATGTGTTTCACTATATATCTATCGTAATTATGTATTGTGATTTCTCTGCTATTTTGTATATACTAATTTTAGAGGAAAAAATGTAGGTGGGTTACAAATAATGTGAAATCTCTACACAAGCTTTTATATATATATATTGGACTTTGTAACTTTTTGGATTTGGTATACAGCAAGTAACGAGGATATTTGAATAGTGGCCAAACATTTGTGCTGTTAAATTTTTTTTTTTCAAGTGGCATAAAATTTAATGACGTAGAAAATTTGTAGTACTGCATATACTAGTAAGAAAACTACGATTATATACATTTTACGTGTATGATTTCGTACACAAACTTTCTAATGTATATGGTGATAATTATATGTTAGAATTAATATCAATTCAGAAAAATGAAAGTGGTCATAACACAAGTAATCTCTTTCTCAAATTCATCTTTCAAATTATCTCCAACCTTCAAAAGTTTTTTCCGGCAACGAAACAATCTAATTTTTAGAAAATTTAGACATTAGTTTGGAATTGGTTTTGGGTGGTTAGGGTGTGTTGAGTGGAAATATTAGTGTATACACATGGTATAACCAGAAAAAAAAATTAAAAAACATAGAAAAAAAATCTAGCTAGAAATCTAAATATAGCCAAATATTTTAACTATTTTTCGTCAAGGTTTTTCGTTTTAGATATTTGTTACCATTTCCAAGAAAAAGACCAACAAACAATTAAGAGCGTATTTAGATTGACTTTCAAAGTATTTAAATAAGTTTCTATAAGTATATAAAAAAAAAAAGTGTTTATAAACACTTATAGAAAGTCAATCTGAATAGGACCTAGGTCCAAAACCTAATTTTAATTTAAAATGAGAATCTAGAGTGCATGGCTAAATTTAGAGCCCGTTTTGATTAAGAAAAAAAGTGTTTTTTAAAAAACTCATTTTCATTTGAACACTTTTGATAAAAATTGATTAAAATAAAGTTGAAAAGCTATTTTGAGTAGTGGTCAAACCCTCCAATTTCTTCTAAAATCATTTATTTTTTTTAATTAAACACTTAAAAATATAATCGAAACACACCCTTAAACTGCATTTTTTAATAGCAATAGATTCGTCTCGACCAATTAACCTAACACTTCTTTTAATGATATTTGGAGCAATGTTGCGCCATGTAACTATAAGGGCAAAATGGTAATTTTGGCCTAGCTGTACTTACGAGTAATTTGTGAAGAGTCATCGCACTGTTGACTGATTATATCCAATTGATACAAAAATATATATGTAGTGCGAGAGTGCAGTTGTTGGGCTTTAGTTGAATGCCCGACAGTTAATGGATGTTGAATAATTTAATTAAATAAGTTTAATTAATTATTCAAGTATGATTGAAGCTTCAAGCTACAGGTCCATGAGATTCCTTATGTAGCTCAATAGAGAGTTAATGAGAATCAATTTTGGATTAATTTGAATTATTCAAATTAATTGAGGGAATTAATTATATGAGATATAATTAATTTAATTATATATTGATAAAACTACTATAATGTATTTGATACATTATAATATAAAGTTTATTTAGGAGGAAATAAATATTTGAATATGATTCAAATATTAATCATATGAATTTGATCCATATAATTTAATTTAATATAAATGGGATTTATATTAAATATTATTGATGAGAGAAGTAAAACTATAGGTTACATTGTATTATTTAATTCAATATTAAACCATATGTTATATGTTTTATGTCATGTAACCTATAGTTATACATACATATATAAAGCACAGATACAGATACGGCTACACGATACAAATACGATCGGATACGGCGATTCGTCAATTTCTAAAAAACTAAGATACGGATACGTCTAAGGATACGTCATTTTTTATATTTTTTTTAATATATATATTTCTAAAAAATGAGGATACTGATACGTTGAAGATACATTTTTTTTCTTTAAGAAAATATATGATATAGATAAATTTAGCCTACAAGTTAATAACAATAGCACAAGATAGAATACAAACGCTGAAATACAATACAAAAAAAGCAACATCTAAGATATTGAAGTACAATAGTTAATAAAATGCAATAGAAAAGTGACTCATATTACAAAGAAGAAGAAGATTAAAGGGAGAAATATGAAGATAAACGAAGAATTTCTTCATTGAATTATTGAAGATATACAAATAGTTTATATTTTGGTGGACTTTGTGGGGACTCAAATGTGAAGATGGAGATTATATGATTCTAGTCTAGGGTTTAGTCCGTTATTTTTTATTTTTTTTTTCTCTTTTAGTTTTGGATGAGTAGTGAGCTTTTTAAATAGGTTGCCTAATTTTAGATTGGGAGAAATTACATGAGTTACTTGTCTTTTTTTCCTTTAAAAAAAAGTACGCATAAAAATAGATTCATCAAATCGAGTGTCAGATACGTATCTAGAAAGTATCTGAAAATATAGATACGTCAAATCGCATGTCAGATACGTATCTGGGAAGTATCTGGAAGTATCGGTATCCGATACGTGTCTGATACTGATTCTTTGCCTCATATGAAGTATTTGTGCTTCATAGCTCTCAACTCAGTACGGGTGAGTATGATGGTTATGGGTTTTTTCTTGTAGTTCTTCCCAAATTTTGTGTAACAGATACAGTGCTCCCTATGTGTTAAAAAATGGGGAAAAAATCTCCCAAAAAGAACAAACACCCTCTCAATTCCTCTCCATCTCTTTCCCTCTCCCAAAATTCCAAGAGCCCACACAACGCCTTGGTTTTTCATCCCAGAGAATATAGAGGAAACACTTTTGGTGGTGGCCATTTAGATTTGTTCGTGATATTTTGGCAAAGGAGATACACGAGAAGAAAAGATTCTTTAAAGGTAAGGGTTTTTTTCAAACCTTAATTTAATTTTCTTTTATGGCATGCTGTAAAATTGTTGATTGTATGCATAATTTTCTGTTTATTCTGTAAAATTCTTTATTTTGTAAAAATTGGATTTTGGGACCATCGCCGCTTCCGCATTAGATCTTCACCGGTTCTTTCAATTGGTATCAGAACAGTGTTTTTTGTCCCAATTTTTTCAATTTTTTTCATAATTAATTTTAAAAAATTAGTGGATTTTGCAATCTGTATTTAATTTATGATTGATGAATGTATAGAATGAATGATTTGTGATTATGAAATGTTTTTGGGTTTGGACTCTTGTTTTACAACTTTTAATTTTTACAAATATTATTTGTAAGGGCACGTGTTTTGGGCATAATACTTGTTATAAAGTGTGTATTTATTCTGTATTGAGTCGTTCGTGGTCGTTCCGGTGGATTTCTAGAGAAAATGAGGCAAAAAACGGAGGAATTTCAAAGGAGATCGCAACTGTACAGTAGCGTCACAACATTGTGCCCTAGTGTTGCAACATCGCGATTAGGCAAACTGTGTGTTTTATCCGTAGCATTGCAACGCTAGGCCATAATATTGCAAAGCTGCGAGACGAAAAGAACAAATTGATTCATGCCTGATTCGATTCGTGGCTTGGCTGGCTCGTGTCCGGTTCGATTGGTTCAAGCGGTTCGTGGTCGGTTCGTGGTCAATTCGGGTGCTAGCGGTCTGGTTCATGCGATTCAAGACCCAATTAGCTTGTTTTGAACCGGTTGACCATTAATTATGTAATAGTTAGCTGTTTTAATTAATTAAATTAATATAATTGTTATATTAATTTAATTAATAGTTTAGGAATCCAATCTCGGTCTAATAATTGTTTTAAATTATGCATATGATGTATGATTTATTTTTAATTTTATATATGTCATAATTCCATATAGTAAAAATCTCACCATAGATTATGCATTAATCATGCATCATTTATATTATAAATGTTATAATATATAATTGCATGATTTAATTTTATAACATGCCCATGCATTATATAATATAAGTGTTACAGTATATGTTTGCATGCATTAATAACATAGTCATGCATCATTTATATTATAACACTTATAATATAAATGAAGCTAGAATTGCATTTATAACATTTATATTATAAGTGTTATAATATATAGTTGAATGTATATATAGATATATGTTATTAATTATGTCATCAATTTAATTATATAGGTATTATATGGTTAGTAATGAAATGGAATTGCATGAAGCATGACACTACTTCATATAATTTATAATTGTTATAATTTTACTAAGTGTGTCAATGAAGCAATTGTATGGTTTTAATTATTTCATTTATTTTATAAAAGTTATAATTAAATGAAGCTAGAAATTAAAATCAATAATTCAGGATTACATACAAACCTTAGGTTAAAATCATTTTTTAAAATCGTTTTAAAATATGATCCGAATAGACCTAAGATCACATTTCTAATAAGATTAGAAATTAAGTTTAATCTTTTAATCAATTTAATAGGATTAAATTGGTTCTTGCTTAAAAGATTAAATTTGTAGCAAACATATCTATAAGGGACCTTTTGTTTAAGGCTAATTCTGCCTAGGCTAGGGTATTTAAGTTGACGTAAACGTAACACCCCTACCTAGGAACTTACTTGGAAAGGTGAATTAGATAGATTTTCTACAAATATGTAATGGTTGATTGAGATTTATTAAAGTGTTTAATAAACATTAATCAAAGTTATAACCATCCAAAGAAACTTTTATTTTTGGGCAAGTTAAACAATCACTTAGTTAAAATCAGTAGCCGGATTTTCCTAAGTTAAATAACCATAGGAAAAACACTCAGTGGGAGAAAAATTGGTATATCATACTTCATTTTACATTTTCACGTTTCTCCCTAAAATTTCACACTGTGAGATCTATACTCGACCTCGAGGCACCTTTGCTTGTGTCCCCCTATGGATGGTGTTTGTATAGGTCAATAACAAGGTGAATGGAGAGAGTGTTTATAGTAAGTGGGAGCAGGACGTGTGTCAACACATCCCACAGTCTCTCTCATTAGTTTGTAGTAAAGTTTCATGCTCAGTCTCGAGGCACCTTTGCTTGTGTCCCCCTACGGATGCCATTTGCATGATTCTTTAATTCAAACTCCATAAATGGATAGGGTTTCTTTAGTTTTTGCCCCAATCGATTTTTCCCTACGGTTGGCTCATTAGGGCGGAACTTAAGAACCTAAAATGAGGGGTTACACTTACAAGAAAATGTTCAACAAGTTTAACAATTTCTGGACGAACAATGGTGATTGATAGTTATAGTAACAAGGAGTTGTTTTATCTATTTGTTGAGATAGTCTCATTTCAGTGAAGGGGAACCTAATCACTGTCCTATCTCACTGAAACATCATTGCAAAATAGATGTTATTTAGGGTGCGTTAGATTATTTTGCTAAATTTGATTGGTTTTTTCAAATGGGTTAATGCATAAAGTACTAACATAAATAAATTGTATGGTTTCATCAAATTACATTATGACTTCCATGACATTAAACTTACTTGTTGCCAACAAACTTATCGGCGAAAATTATACTACGTGGATAAACACAATCAACACATTTTGAATCATTGACTACTGACTCTTGGTCTTGAACAAAGGGCCCCACCCTTTCATTTGCTCGAGAGGGACTTGGTTTGATGATCAGATCACAAACAATTGTTCATTAGAGGATCAGTAGGACTTAAGAAACAAGAGATAATCTCGGGGGTAAAATAGTCATTTGACCCAGCCGTTGTTACGAACAACTTGTGAAGGGTTAACGTACTAATCATGGTTATATCGAGTAGACACAATATATCTTCAGTGAGGGGAGTGCAACTACTGAGCTTTAGTGGAGTGACCCGATAGTTAACAAGTGGGGGTTAATTCGGTGTAAAGAGTATTAACCAACTAATCTCAGATCGTTGGAGCCCATGATCTGTAGGTCCATTATGTCCCCTATTAGCTCACAAATGGTATAGCCTTAGATAGCATGATAAGTTAATTTGAATTGTTCAAAATTGATTTAAGGGAATTAGTAATTATATATGATATAATTATACGTTTAATTATGAAATTAAATAAAATTGGAGAATGAATTATCCATTCTATGAATGGAAATTCATGGTAGTTGAATTTATGATAAATTAATTTAATATGTGATATTAAATTAATAAAATTAATAAAATTATTTAATTAATTATTAATTTTATTAAAAAATTAATTTTTGTAAAATTAATAAAAAAAATTCAGTTTTAATTAAAGAATTAAAATTGAAAATCGGTTTTATTTTTTAAAATTAGTTTCAAAATGTAAAAACAGAAAAATAATTTGAAAAATGGAAAAAACCCAAAAGTGGGATTTTCTCACTTTGAACACCAAGCTTCTTAGTCACTCTTCCACTCTCAATTAACAGCTCAAATTCAAGGAGGAGTTGGTTCTTCTTCAGGATTTGAGATTGTATGAAGCTCCTGAATATAAACACTAAGTTTTGAATGGAATTGGGCATGCAAAACTGTTGAATTGGCTGAAATTCTCAGGTTGAAGAAGAGGTATTCAACAGTGTAAAAACCAGTGACTTTTCTCCATAATTCCCTAAATTTCAGCTTATTTTGAGTTCCACAACTCAATCTAAGGCTCATAGAGGACAGTAGGGAAATTCTAGTGATAGTTCACGACCAGAAGAAGGGAGAATTGCAACTGAATTTCGAGTTTGAAGTAGATCTTCAAAGGTAAGTTTGAAACTGTGTTGTTATTTGATGAACATGCTTACTTTTTAGTCAAAATTGATGAATTAAAATATTTTATGATCTTTTTTTCTTTCATTGTATGTTCTTCTTAACTAAAATGTACTACATAAATTGTTGATTGTCATTTTAATGAGACATATTTTCTAACATTAGGAGGAGGAATTAAGAAGTTGGAAAAAGAAACTACATGGAATGCATCGTTATTGTCTCATTTAGATCCCCATACAGATCAATATGAACTTGAAATTCAGAAAATAACTCATTTGCAAAATAGCTGAAATCAATTACCAAATGCATTTATAGATGCAAAGAAAGTAATAAGTCACATATACCAGCTGCAAATGTTACATCAAAAATTGATGTCCCAAGTTGTCGTTAATGAGTCTAGAATAAACCAGAAGCGTGGTAGACTAGTGGGATCCAAAGATAAAAATCCTCGGAAACGAAAAAAAAATTAATAGTGAAAAAGACTTGGTTGAGGATGTAAATACCCATGAAAAAATCCTCGACATGAATAGTTAGGAAGGTGAAATACCTAAAGATAATAATGAGATTTCAATAAACTATGTCATGACAGGAAAAAGATGGAATCGAACTAATGAAATTATTAACAACATTTTTGCGTATAATGTTGCTCTTGATATTATATTTAAAAATGAGGATCCTGAACCAAAATCTGTTGAAGAATGCCAACATAGAAAAGATTGGCTTCAATGGAAAAAAGTAATCGAGGCAGAATTAATCTCACTTTCAAAACGTAAGGTTTTTGGACCAGTAGTTCGAACACTAGAAGGTGTTAAACCTGTAGAATACAAATGGGTATTTGTGAGGAAAAGAAAGGAAAATAATGAGGTCACAAAATATAAACCAAGACTAGTTGCACAAGGTTTTTCACAAAGACCTGGTATTGATTTCAAGGAGACTTATTCTCCGATGGTGGATGCAATTACATTAAGATATTTAATTGGCTTAACTATGTATAAAAGTTTGGATATGTATCTTATGGATGTAGTCACAGCATATTTATATGGATCTCTTGATAATTATATTTATATGAGAATCCCATAAGTATTTAAGGTACCTGAAACATATACATCAAATTTTCGAGAATGGTATTCAATAAAGTTACAGAAATCACTATATGGATTGAAACGATCAAGACGGATGTGGTACAATCGTCCGAGTGGTTATTTATTGAAAGAAGAATATCAAAATAAGCCAATATGTTCGTGTGTTTTTATAAAGAAAATACAATCAAGATTTGCTATTATAACTGTGTATGTTGATGACTTGAATATAATTGGAACTCTTGAAAAGCTTTCAAAGGCAATAGAATATCTTAAGAAAGAATTTGAGATGAAAGATTTCGGAAAAATAAAATTTTATATCAGTTTGCAAATTGAGCATTTAGCAAATGGAATATTTATTCATCAATCAACTTATAGAAGAAAAATTTTGAAAAGATGTTATATGAACAAAGCACATCCATTTAATATTCCAATGGAAGTCTGTTCATTGGATATAAAGAAAGATATATTTCGACCTCAAGAAGATAATGAAGAACTTATTGGTCCTGAAGTACCATATCTTAGTGCTATTGGTGCACTTATGTATCTTGCTAATAATACAAGACCAGATATTGCATTTTCAGTAAATTTATTAGGTAGATATAGTTCTCCTACAAAAAGACTCAGAACTAAATCAAGCGTTACTCTGTTATCTCCTAGGAACAATCGATATGGGTTTGTTTTACTCAAATAAATCAAATTTTGATCTAGTTGGTTATGCAGATTCTGGATATTTATCTGATCCACATAAAACTAGATCTCAAACAGGTTATCTGTTCACATGTGGAGGAACTGCTATATCATGGCGATCGGTGAAGCAAACTATAACGGCCACTTCCTCAAATCATGTTAAAATTCTTGTAATTCATGAGGCTAGTCGAAAATGTGTATGGCTAAGGTCAATAGCTCAGCACATTCATGAAACGTGTGGCTTGTCTTCTAATAAAATTTTCCAACAATATCATACGAAGACAACATAGTTTGCATAGCCCAAATCAAAGGAGGATATATTAAAGGAGATAGAACACAGCATATTTCACCGAAGCTTTTCTACATTTATGATCTTGAAGAAAATGGCAACATCACTGTACAACAAATTTATTCGAAGGATAATCTAGCAGACTTATTTACAAAGGCATTACCAACCGCAACTTTTGAAAAATTGGTGCACAACATTGGAATGCGGCGACTCAGAGATCTTAAGTAATGTTTTCATGAGAGGAGTAAATATATTGTATTGGAGTATATATTACATGAAATATGTAATTTTTTTCTTTCATTAGAATTTTTTTTCATTGGGTTTTTCCTAGTAAGGTTTTAACTAGGCATATTTCATATATATATATATATATATAGGCATCTAAGGGGAGTATTATGAATATTATGATAATAAATAGATGTTCATTGCTTTGTGTCCCAAAAACCATGTGTCACCATTTATGTTGTTCATGTGTCTTGTAATTATTCATACTTCGTGTCCATTTAAGTCCACATCTTGCTTGTCATTTTGCCTATAAATTGCATTTGGTGGATCTAAAATTACACACACATTTTGGGCAAATTCCATACAAATTAAAAAGTGGAGAAATTTGAGAATTTTCTCGTTTCTTATTTTCTTATTTTGTTTTATTTTATTTATTTATATATTATGTTTTATTTATTTAATATTATATTATATTTTATTACTAATTGTATTCTCGTTGTGCTGCACAAATTCACAACAATTTACACTTACACCTTTGTATGAAATTTATAAATTTATTTCAGATTTTCAAATTTTTTTTTTAAAAAAGTCATAAGTGCAGCAGTTTTGAAAAGGATTCTCCAACTTTATGCTCGATTCTCAAAGATTTTATTCTAAAAGGATCTTGAATAAACTCTAGTTTGGAAGCTATAAAAAGGACATGAAATCAAGGACTCATGACACGAAAAATTTAACATTTTCTCTACTTAGCATATAGTTTTCTATTTTTTCCAGCTTTTGCCATTCTTTAATTTTTGTAACTCTCTCGAGTCCTTTCTACTTCTAATTTTTAATCCACTCTTATCCAACGATTTAGACGTTAAGATCCAACTATCTTCGAAAGAGGAAGTAGGGTTGATTCTTGAAAGTTGTAATAACCTCTCGGGTTGAGTTCTTTGTTTTATTTTGTATTTTTAGTTTCTATGATTTACAATTCTAACATTGTTTGATTCATTTAATTTGTATTCACTTTTTATAATTCATTATGGGTCAAGTCTCATTTATATTCAAATTTCACTTCTTTTTTTTTTATGTTTTTCATCTTATCTGTCGTTTTGATTTTATTTTCTTTTAACTTGATTTAAATTCTTCTTTGGGATTCAAATATGTAAATATCGGGAGGAGAACAAATCTTTCATGTCCAAAAAATAATTTTACTTATTTCCATAATATAATTTTTTATTATTATTAGTCTAGATTGATCATCTAAGTTAGTATATAAAAATTGAGTCCAGTAGCGAAAAGCTTAAGTAAAACTTGGTTGATCAATTTAGACTCAATTTCTCTTTCAATGGATCCTCATCTCAAACTTGCTGCTGAACTAGGAGATTTGTTGGATGACCCTTCTATTTATTGATGCCTCATTGGTCAGCTTTTGTATTTGATTATTTTGCTACCAAATATCACATTTTCAATTCACAAATTAACTTAATTTGTTACTCATCCTTAACAGCCTCATTTGAATGTTGTACATTATTTTATTGTGGTATTTGAAAGGTTCATCTGGCCTGAAGTACGCATCTTCTAAAGGACTTACAGAATTCGTTCAATGATCGAACCCTTATCTTTTGTGACAACTAGTCCACCATTCATGTAGCTAATCCTATTTTTCATCAATGGGTTCGCTTCTTAATAGATATATTAAGTTTCTTTCAGTACACTCTGATGTCTTTACAAAGGCCTTACCCTTGCCTTCTTTGTCTGCTTTGATGTCCAAGATGGCTAATCTTGAGGGAGGTGGATTAAATAATAGATTGAATTTGTTAGTTTGTTACTAAAGTCCTTGATTCTTGTACCTTATTTGGCTATTTATATGAGCCTTGATATCAATAGAAGATGCACAATATTACTCCCACTCTACTCCACTTTAATCATTCGCTTTTTTGCTTCTCTAGTTCATATTAATGGCAAATTAAAGGAAAATTTAGATAGAGAGATTGAAAATCTTAAGCTAAAGTGAGCTTAGTTTAGTGGTATTAGCATGTATTCCGATCCTAGAGGTCGGAGGTTCAATCTTATACTAAAAAATAATATATATATTGAAAATATTTAAAATGTAATTTTAACAAAAATTTATAACTTGACAGGTCATAAAATTTGTAATAGAACTAAAAAGTAAAAAGTAATGGTGGTTCTTAGTGGGGTAGAAGAGATAATTGTTATTTTGTTGATTATAATCTATGAGCCAAAGGTACAACTTCCATCATATGCGTTTAATCATGAAATTTAATTTTTTGTTAATCGGTCCAAGTAAGATAATGTTAAATTATTAAATAGAGACAGTGTAAATAGGTCACATTAATGGTAATATTAAATTTACATTAAATATAACAATATATTCTTTCCTTTGAGTTCAGATATTTAAATCGCCTATGTCACATTTGTTGGGTTAAAAAAATAACAATAATCGGCTATTGAGGAGAAAATTTCTCCCTCCGTTTTACCATTTCCATTTTTCAATTCAGTTAAATACTTTTTGTATGTTTTGCTTTTATCATTTTAATTAAGTTTCTACAATTAAATTCTTGCTAATCTTTTTTAATCTATTATTATATATATAAATAAGTTACACTATAGAAATATAGAAATATATAAATATAAATAGTTATGATGTTTTAAATTTTAAAAGTATATAACAATAGGTAATTTTTTTAATACAATAACGATGGGTAATTTGATGATTATCTGTTGATCTAAATTTCAAATTCATTATATACTCCTCCATTTTAAATTGTAAATCAATTAAAACACACACATATATACATATATATTTCTCATTTTGAGAAAATAAAAATGCTCAATTTAGGTATGGAAAGGAAATTTTGGACAATCTTGACTTTTTAATAATGCCTAAATTACTCTTAATCTTTAATTTCATTTATATTTTATTCATTACCCTTAAATTGTTCTCTTACCTAAGGACTTCTCCTAGTCTTCTAAATTTCCACTTTTCTCCCACATAATTCTCTCTAATTAATGAGATTTCTAGACTGATCCAATTGCATTAATATTGAATGACCCCTTCTATATAACTAATGAAAATTAACATTTTACTTTTGTAATAGAGCACTTAACGACTTAATACTTGGTATCGTGTTAGAAACGTCTCACTTATCAAAAACGGTCATTGTCGTAATCCAGTGTCAAAAAACCCTTTATTATGATATCGGGACGTGTAGAACTTGTGACAGATTTAAATCAAACAGAATCCAGAAAGACACTCATTTTTTTCTTACCTTTGATCGTTCTATCTGAATATTTCTTCCTCTCCAGATTCTCCAACCTTCTTCTCCCAGTTAATATTGATGAACTAAATTGTTATTTCCATGAAATTTTAGGGATAAAAATTTGTTTCCATGTTTTTTACTATTGCTTTAACATGTAGTTAACCATTTTTGTCCCTTTAACAATTTTAACCTCTATTGTAAAAAAATTTTAAAAAAATCAAAATTAAATGTTGATTTTTATTATTTAACGATTTAAACTTTATAAACTTGTGAAAAAAATTCATACTATATATTTAGCATTAATCCACGCCCAAAATACCTTGTATAAAAAACAATGCAGTCTAATAGAAAGGAAGATAACAAAATCTAGATATAAAAAACATAGAAGTGTAATTTAGGTAGATAGACATTAAAGCTATGCTCACTTTGGCAGTAGGGAACGTTTTAATAGAGAATAGAGGAATTCAAATCACATATCTTTTGATAGTTGAGATGTCAGTTGAGTTATATGCTTACTTTGACAACTACAGAGTGTTTTAATATCCGAATATTTGTGAGATTTGTGAATCTTTAGCCATAAATATACATGTATATTTTGGGCTGTCACTCCAAGTTCCCTTGCATTTGTGTTTGGCGGTTGTAAGTTTCATTATAAAATGGAAGTTTTTTTAGGTATATAATATATATACCATGCCAATCCCTGGCGAAGGGCATGATGGTGCGTGGTGGGTGGTCAAAAAGGAATGGGGTAAAGATGCATGTGGATCATGCACATGTCGTCAGAGTCATTAAAAAATAATGATAATAAAATAACTCCAATAATTAAGCCTTGTTTAGTAATCATTTTATTTTTTTTTTTATTTTTTAAAATTAAGTCTATGAATACTACTTCTACTTCCAAATTTCTCTCTTAGTTATCTATTTTCCACCAATGATTTAAAAAAACCAAACCAAATTTTAAGAACCAAAAAAAATAGTTTTCAAAAAGTTGTTTTTGTTTTTGAAATTTCAACTATTGTACTTAAGAAAAATGTAAATCATGATAAGAAACGTGGATGATATAAGCTTAATTTTTAAAAACAAAAATGGTTACCAAACGGGACCTAAATTATTATTCTTTTCACATCACCATTAAACTCATTTTTTTCCAACCATATATTGAAAGTAATTTTCGTCATCTTAGCCCAATCTAATTTTTCTCAATATTTTATTATTCAATCAAATGATACAATAAATGGTAGAAAACAAACCAATAGAGAAATTACAAGACTACCCATAATATGGAAAAGACAAGGGAAATTGTCCAAAATAATCCCTTTTAGTTTTCACATTTAAAAAATAACATGCTTTCTAAAATCTCATAGAATTGATTTTTTTTTTTTTTTTTTTTTTTTTTGCCTTCTCGGACGAGATTGGACCCAAGATTGTCTTTGAAACGTAATGAATTCAAATTATCCAACTGTGTAAAAGGACGAAAATACCTCTGCTTTTGAAAACCCCTTTCATATACATGGAAAATCTTTAGACGATTCAACTCCTCAACTCGCCTAAGATATCTTAGCTTTCTCTATGAAAATTTCCTTCTCCACGGTTATTTGCATCCTTAAGCTTATTTATTTTAGATATATTTCCTTCTTTAAGTATATTGTTTCATTTTTAATTAGAGCTTTGCTAGGGTTTTTGAATGTATCTAAAGTATATGGATCAAGACTCCTAACCCTTTTATATACACTGAGATTTGGGTTGAAGATTATGTGTGTTGCAATATTTGTTCCTTTTTTGTGTATGTAGTCTGTTATTGATGATTTTTTGGAATTTTTCCATGCTATTTCGATTGAATTTGTTTAAATCTTCGTCGAGATTGGATGAAGTAGGCCCAAGATTGTTTGGATGTGTACCAAGATTGGGTTTAATACCTTTGAGTTTTGGGAATTTTGTATACGATCTTGGAGTAAATATAGCCTAAATTCATCCCCAAGATTTTATACAGAATGGGACCAAAACCCTAATCTCATGGCACATCAGTGTAAATGGCCCAAGTTCTTCATTATTAGGGTACGATCTCGGACGAGTTTTTCACCGAGTTCTTCAACGAGATTTAAGCCAGATTCCAGATTTATGTGTATTGTTTTGTTGTTTTGCCTACTTGATTGTTGAGTTGAATTTATGGCTTGTGGTCTATATGGCAGATGGCATTGGTGACTAAGATCTATACTTCTGACCATTTTTCAGAAAATCTAACTTGTTGTTCTCATCTGGCGAAAAAAGTCTCCAATATTAAGCAGAAGTTAACACCTAGGCAGTTATATTGTTTAGGCAACCTTTTTTTTACCACTTTTTGGATGTGAAGTTAGTTTTTAATGGGCCTCTGTGTCATTATATTCTTCTACGAGAGGTACAAGAGGATAGGGAAGACGTTATTAGTTTTAAGTTACTAGGGAAAAAGGTTTCTTTTGGTCGAGACGAATTTGATATTGTGACAAGTTTGAGATATAGTCCTAGGCAGATAGAGCTCTTAGGCTCAGGAAGTTGTATATAGGAGATAGGTCCAACATGAATGGGACTAAGTTGATAATGATTTCCCGAATTATCAATTTGAAAGCAATGAGGATGCGGTGAAGATGACTATTTTTTTATTACATCAAGTTGGTCATGATGGGAAACGAATGGAGGCAATATATGAACTGGACCATGATACTTTAGCACATTCTGTTTGTAAATCTCGAAGGGCAATTGGCCCAAAATGCCCTGAGATTTACCTTCTGTTTTCATTCTTGAGGTCCTTATTATCCCAAGTTCAGCCCGAGAGTTCAACCTTAGAACATTCTATTTGTAAATCTCAAGAGGCAGTTGGCCCGAGATGCCCTAAGATTTACATTATGTTTTTATTCTCGGTGTTAATGTGGCTCGAGATTTACCAAGAGTGACAAAAAAAAATGCACATCACATACATAAATAAATGATCCAAACCATTCATAGTCCAAACATATTTGAATATAGAAATTTACATAGTCCAAATGAAAAATAACAAAAAAAAAATTATTCTAATCGTTCTCTACAATCCGAGCTCGACATGTCTTTCGATTGTACCCAACGTTGCGACCTCGAGTACAAACACCTTATGACCAATTCAAACTCAACAGAATTTATCCCACTAATTCTATATATTTCTCATAAAAACTTCTCATATTTTATTCCGATGTCGACAATCAACCCTTTCAACTGTCCCCCATGTATTCTTTCTCATCCTCCTTCCATTCACCCCAAAATAAACAAATATACGAGGAATCCTTAAAAAAAATCATATACAAGTTCAACAAACTTAATAAATTCAATCAAAATCTCAGGGATATTGCATAATCTTGGTGAAACTATATAAATATCTCACCCAGGATTTCAAACCCTACGCTAAATCTCGATGGAATTCTACTCAATCGCGGCCAAGAATATTGAATTTCCATCGAGAATGCATAAACAGCCACAAAAACATAAGTTATTGGCCTCAACAGCATACAAATGACAACTACAACAAATTTACAAAAGACAATATCACTAGATTTACCTTGCTTTTCTTGAATATATATGCAAAAAGATGAGATCTGAAGGTTTTGAGAACTGCCAAACACTAGGAAAAATTTTGGATCATGTTTAAGAAACTTGTTAAGCAAGTCAACCATCTCTTTCCCAAAAAATGAGTTATTATAATAATTGTACTATTTTTATATTACTGAGGGCATATTCGTAAAATTTCTTTCCCATCAATCGAATTTGATATTCAAAAGTTAAAACAATTAACACAATCTCGGGCCCGATCTCGCCCGAGAAGGCCCAAGAAAAACCAATTCTACGAGATTTTAGAAAGTGTGCTATTTTTGAAATGAAGCGAGTTATTTTGGACAATTTTCCAAAAGACAAAACTACCCTTAATACTCTCCCTCAAGATGGCGAGTGAATATAAATCACACCCATCTTGAACAATAAGGAACAAAAACTTTGGATGAAAGAGCTTTGGTGAAAATGTCTGCAAGTTGCTGATAAGACCGGATAGAAAGGAGCTTCACAATTCTTTTAACATTTTCTCGAACAAAATGGTAATCTAACTCGATGTGTTTCATTCTTTCACGAAACATAGGGTTAGTAGTAATATGAAAAGCATCATGATTATTACAAAAAATGAGAGCAGTTGAAGTAAAATGAACTTATAACTCATTAAGTAATTGTGAGATCCAAATAATTTCACAAGTAGTAACAGCAAGAGCTCTGTATTTAGGTTCAGCTGAGGATCTAGACAGTCGACTACTCCTTAGCCTTCTAAGAAATAAAGGAATCACCTATGAACACACAAAAGCTTGTTGTGGACTTACGAGCATCCATACAAGATGCCCAATCAGAATCTGAGTAAACCTTAAGCTGAAAATCAATACAAGGGTGAAGAAGAATCCCCTGACCTGGAGAGCCCTTCAAATATCGAATAAGATGATGGGCGGCATCAAGATGACATTGTCAAGCTGAGAAACATATTGACTGAACTTATGAGCAACAAAAACAATATCAGGTATGGAGATAATGAGATATAAAAGTTTGTCAATCAAACAACGATAAACAGTTGGATCTTGTAACAAAGGACCATCACCAAGAGGCAAGTGCAAATTAGGATCCATGAGGCAATTTAAAGATTGACCAGCCAAAAGACCAGTGTTTTCAAGAATCTATAGAACATAATATCGTTGAGAAATAAATATACCTTGAGCAGAACGAATCAGTTCAAGTCCCAAGAAGTAACGACGATCCCTCAAAGCCTTCAACTTAAAAGCATTATTCAAATGAACTTTAATGTCATTAATAATGTCAACAGGAGCACCCATTAATATAATATCATCAAGGTAAATAAGCAGAGTCGTAAAAGAGGCACCAGTTCCTCGAAAAAAGAAAGAATAATTGGATTTTGATTGTTTAAAACCAAGAAAGAACAAGGCATTTGAGAGCTTTGTCAAACCATTAGCAAGAAGCCTATTTGAGACCATATATAGACTTATGTAACTGACAAACTAAGCGCTCCCCTTGAATTGCAACAATATTATGTTTATATCAAAGGGGCAAGTCTATATAAACCTCTTCTAGAAGATCACCATCCAAGAATGCATTATTCACATCAAGTTGTGCTAAAGGCCAAATATAAGAAACTGCAAGAGTGAGTAAGACTTTGACACTAACCATTTTGGCGATTGGTGAAAAAGTCTCAATGTAATCAAGGCCTTCTTGTTGAGTGTATCCTTTTGCAATCAAGCTAGCTTTGTAACGCTCAATGGTGCCATCAAAATGATATTTAACTTTAATATATCCACTTGTATCCAATGGAGTGTTGACCTGAGGCAGGAGGAACAACTGTCCATGTATGATTATTCTCCATAACAGTTAATTCACATTTCATAGTTTGTTGCCAATGAGGGAGGTGACAACCTGATGGAAAAACTAAGGCTCATAAGAAGCAGAAATCTATAGAACAAAATTTTGATAGTCATTAGACAAGTGAGTATAAGATAAACAACTGTGTAAAGGATACTTTGTAGAAGTGACAACACTTGAGATCATGACATCTTGGGATAGTAACATGTTAAAATAATAATCCCTAAGTAAGAGGGATGTTTTGTAATCCGAGAAGATTTTCTAACATCTACCTGTTCTATAGCCCGAGAAGATTCAAAAATAGGCAACCCAATATCATTCGACATAATACCATCAGTACTAGAGCTTACTACATCATTATCATGAACAACATCCAAGGAAGGAATAAAATGAGAATGATCATCCACTATGGTGAAAAAATATCAATGGCCATCATGAGAAAGATGTTGATAAGATCCCTATATATCACAGTGCATTAGTTCAAAAATATCAGAAGCAACAAAATATTAGAAGCAACATAATTGTGTGATACAAAAGATAGTTTCTTTTGTTTGGTTAAAGGGTACAAAACAAGGAGAATAAAAATTCTTGGGATCAATATGAATCACATCCTTAAGAGCGGTCATATGTTTAACAGAAGGATTGCCAAGATGACAATTTCAAGTATCAAAAGTAACAACAGGACAAGTAACATACGAAATAGAATCAACATCTACTAACGGAAGTTGGAATGTCCAAAAAATACAATCCATGAGCAACATTAGCCCTGCTAATCATTGTCGAAGAAGATTTGTCCTGAATTACACAAAAATCACCAACAAACTTGGCTGTAAGACGTAGCTAATGGGTTAAAGCACCGATGGATATTGAAGGTAAAAGTGGGAATGTATAAAACATTAATCAGTATAATGTGTTCATTGAGACATATATCACCTACAAATTCAATATTAACTCAAGAACAATTAGGCAATGAAACAGACATCTCTAAAATAGCCGTTAAATCATGGAAATATTTGTGAGATCGAAAAATATGGCTTGAGACATCCAAGTCTAAAATTCAATTGTCAGTCATAGATTGAAAAAAAGAAATAGACAAGCATATACCTGCAACATGAAGAGTGCTCTGACTAGTTTCTGAGGAGGCTGCTTTAGTCAAACGAGTCTATAACATAGCTAAGAGGTTTTGACACTGCTCAGTACTGAAAGAAGTCATAGGATCAACTGAAACAGAAGAACAAATTATGGTTGCTGATGAAATGGAGGATTTTGTCGCTTTAGAAGATGATGAAGGAGTAGAATGTTGATTACTACATTCACGATAACCAAACGGATATCATGGGGTTTATAACGCTTGTCTGTGATATGCCTTGGAATGTTACAATATGTGCATATTGAACTATCTTGACGTCTATTATGTCTAGTGGAGTTTTGTGGCTTCGAATACTGAGTATTTGGGGAAGATGATGTATTCTTAACAACAAAGGCCGCAGGAATTTGAGACATATGGAAGGAGATAGAAACAGAGCGTTGTTCAACTTCTTGAGTAACAAACAACTTGAGCAAAAAAGTCATTCAATCCCATGAGGAAGCACATCACTTATTTAGTTTGATAAAAATCAGTCAGATTTTTCACTCCTCCACAAGTGTGCCACAGGTGCACAAGGGGTGATAAGAGGCCAATTCATGCCATAAGGTCTTCAACCAAGTGAAACAAGTCTTTGTAGATTGTTGGTCCTGTGTCAAATCGGAGAGATCTCGACATAATTGAAAAATTCCTGGTCGTTTCTTCCTCTGGTAACGTTCTAGAAGTTCCTCCTAAATGTCTTTGGCATTGTTAAAATACAAAAGACTTGCATATATTTCTTTAAAAATCGAATTGAGAATCCACGCTATAACAACATGGTTCCATATAATCCAAGAATGATATTGAGAAGAATCGTGATCTAGTTTGGAAATAGTTCCATCAACGAAGCCAATTTTGTTCTTCACTGTGGAGCAATAATCATTGATCGACTCCACGAAACATAGTTGTTGTCAGTGAGTAGATCTGAAACCAAAATGAAACTTGTGTTGTTTGTGTGGTGAAGGTGGTAGGGATCCAAATAATTGTTGATAGTCGGTTGAGAAGGGGCAGATGCGAACGAAGTCGGATTCAATAGTTCGTCGTCTGCCATTAACCATATGGCAAAACAGCCTCACCTGAAGAAAAAAAACTTTGCCTGAAGCGAAAAAAAAAAGAAAGAAAGAAAGAAAACAAAACAAAACAAAACAAAGAATGTAAGATTGAACACAAAACGACCGAGGTTGACTTTGCTAGAACAACGGTGTTCGCGAGAGAGTCGACGTGAATCGAGGGATGAAACAGCGTTAGAAACTGAAGCTAACGCTGATACCAACAAGTTTCAGGCTGAAATGCTTTGAGTTCTGTGAAGAATGCGATCTGAAGAAGTTCTGCAGAAGTCGAAGTAGAGACGAAGGAATTCCTGTCAGCGGCAGAGACTACAGTAAAGACGTCGACAACAGTGGCGATGGAAACGGAAGCAGCGTGGCGACGACAGGATTAGACAGAGCCACACTTTAATACCATTTTAGCCAATCTGATTTTCCTCAATATTTTATTATTCAATCGATTGATACAATAAATGGTAGAAAACAAACCAATACAGAAATTACAAGACTACCCTTAATATGAAAAAGACAAGACTACCCTTTTAAGCCAGAGATTAAGGTCACTTTTCTTCGAGAAAAAACGAAATAAAACCATGATAATTTGAAAAATCAACTCATTTGATTATATTTTGTGTTGTTTTTATTTAGTTGTGTTTCATACCCCTACTGACATCTAGGGCATACTTCCAAATCTATAATAAAAAAATGTAAATGAATTGACAAAGAAAGGGTGTTCAACCCAATTATATTTGGAAATTATGCCGATTTATTATTATTTTTACAACATGAGAATTATGAATTTGTCACATCTACTGCTATCATTGTCCTTTAAGGTTAAAGAGTAATAGTGACGGTATTAGTAAATGTGACAGTTTCATATGATCAAAAGAAATTCAATTACATTTGTGATTGTGGCCCATTACAATTGATCTATCACCATTCCAATAACACCAAATTTTATTAGGGATTGATAAATGTGACCTAAATGGTAAAATTTGAATAGTAAAGAGAAAATTAAATAACAACACAACAACAAAAAAACATTGGTAAATCCTATAAAGTCCATAGAAGGCCCTCAAATACAGGAAAATTATTGGGGAAATGAAGGCATCTAATTGGTTTGTTGAGAAGAAATTAGAGGAGGATGAAAGACACTAAAAGCTCTAAAAGCAGAGATGATAGCCAGGATAAAGAAGCAAGCAAATCCTAAAGCTTGAAAAATGAGAGCCATTTTCATGTTGTTGCAGAACTTGCCATATGAGCTACATGCTTCACTCCATGAAACTTCTCTATCTCCATTGTAAGCTAAGTATAATATCTCTCCTACCGCCGCACCCGATGTCACCATCAAATAAGCCACAATCTAAACCACCACGATGCATTTTAAGCAACATTCATCTTTTTTAGCTTAGTAAATCACAAGCGACAGAAATAAGTTTAAAATATTTTTAAAAAGGAAAGGTGAATGAACGTGACGATCAAAGCTATAAAGATTGACGTAAATGAATATACAATTACCGTTGAGAGTCGCACAATAAATTTTTTGGACCTATGAATGGATATACGATTAACAAAACATTATTTGAATTATTGTTGAGAATTGGTAGGATAGAAAAAAATTTATCTTCTTTTAATATGGTGTAAGAACTTATGAATGGTTTTACAATTGGTAGGATAGAAAAAAATTTATCTTCTTTTAATATGGTGTAAGAACTTATGAATGGTTTTACAGTAAAGAAAAAAGTTTTAAAATGAATTGAATTATTTGTTGAGAATCACATTGAAAAAAAATAAAAAAAAAACAATCCGATACATAACTACTAGGAAGAACCCTATCTTCTTTTACTTTTAATATAGTAAAGAAGAAGAAAAAAATGAATTGAATTGAATTATTAAAAAATATATATATTATTTAGCTGAATTATTGTTGAGAATCTCAAGTGGTAAATAATTTAATATATGATTATTAAGAACATGAACAATACTTAGGTGTAGCGATAATATGCTCTCTATCTTTATAGCAACATAAAAAAGATAATTTTTTAATTTATTTAAAAAAGAGACTTATCATGTGAGACTTTTTAATTGAGTGCAATGGTAGGTGTAGCTTGTGCTACACCTAAATTTTTTCTCTAAGAATACTATTTTTTTAATTATTATTTTTTAATAATAATTGAACACTATTTTATCATGCGATTCGATATCCAAATGTTAATCATTATTGAATTAAGTTCATTTTGGCATCAAACTAAACTTAACTCAGGGTCCGAAGTTGAATACCCGGCCCATGAAGCTGTACTTAAAAAAAAAAAAAAAAAAAAAGGTTCACTTTACAAAGAACGCTACTTCTCTTAAACCTATGAATGGATGTACGAAAAGTAAAATCTTAATTGAATTAATTGTTGAGAATCAGACGTGAGAAGATAGGAAACGAGCAATTCTATCTTCTTTGAATGGAAAAAGTAAATAAATATTTCGAAAAAAAAAAAAAAAAAGTGACCTGCAAGAGATACCATTCAATTGAGATGTAAGACATGTTCTAGTAATTATTGAAAGGAAATTCAAAAACCTGATCGGAAACGAAGAAGACCCAAGCCTTGACTAAGAACCACCGGAAGCAAGAAACAACGGCAGCGAGAAAAGCGTAGGTGGCGGCGATGGCGGATATGCAAACCAAGTACCTGAAACAGACAAGAAATTAAACGAAGAAACAACAACCCCATTAAGAAGATTTGAAGAAATTTCTTGGTTAATTACTTGAGGCCACTCAGATTATGAAACTCTAAGTTGCCATAATCTGGGTTATCTTGTCGGTTGGTGACAGTGAGCCACAGAGCTGCGATGCTCAAAGGAACAGAGCATAGTCTCAAAGAGAAATCAACAAGTTTGATGGGTGAAGAATTGTTGGGTTCTGCCATTTCTAGTGATCTGCTGAAAATTTTTAAGCTAAATTTTGATGGTTTTGTTGAAGAAGGGGATGAGAAAGTGGGGAGATGAAGCCAAGTGTGAAATGAAAGTTGAGAAATTATTATTTTTCAACTTTTTTTATTTCCTTTTATGGAGTGAGGAGTGGATTAGTGGATTAGTGGAGTAGTGGAGTAGTGGAGTAGTGGGCTCTTCTTTTTCTTTTGCCTTTTTCTGTATTGGAATGATAGATTTGTGTTTGGTTTTGGGATTATCTTGAATGAAATGTGGTGTTGGTGTTGTCTTTTGATGAGGCCTCAACTTCAAGCCAACCTCTTTTTTTCTTTTATTTTTAGAAATGAGTTACAAGTCGGGGAAATTATTTCAAATGTTAAAACTATTGAAAATATTTATAAAATATAACAAAATTTTAGAACTATGAATGATAGACGTTGATAGAACAGATAGAAGTTTATCAATATCTATCAACGTCTATCATGGATAATTCTAAAATTTTGTTATATCTCGTAAATATTTTGGTTTATTTTTCTATATTTAAAAACATACCTAATTAACCTTCCATTTTTTTTATGTGTTTTCTATTGTGTTTCACACGATTTTTGTTTATTAATTTTATGTTTTTTTTTTTAAGTTTGATGTGTAGGTGTTAGAGCTTATGTCTAGTGGACTTTTAAGCAAATTCATAAAGCATCGTGTCAAATATATAATTAATAAGTCTAGAAGGCCATATAAAATGAGTTTAGGTGTAGCTTGCTCCTCCTTCCTCTACACACCAAAAATTAATTTTTTTAAATAAATGAGTTGCCACATGGCATTGTTTAATTCGATGCGGCCTAGATACACAAGTTTTGTCCTATATAAATATGATTGTGAATTGGGGGGGAAAGAGGCCATAATCTTCTAGAGCATCCACACAATTGAAACCCTAGATTGAATTAAAAAATGCTTGACTTGCAACAAGCTAGTAGACCTCTATCAAATCAAGTGGATTCGGATGGAGAGTAACATATCTAGTCAAGTAAATTAATAGGAGTGGTATAACTTTGTTAGAAACTAAGTGTGTTCCACAAAATGATTTGTGGTTGTGCTTTATCTAGTTTTGTTCGGGACCTTGATAAGTGCAAGTTCTCATAGGCAAATGGATGAGGAGAGGTTCAAGGTGGTGTTTTGTTTAAGTGGGAGCAGATTGTTAAGTGTAAATGAAATTCTCAGATTATTTAAGGAAGGGAAAGATTCATGATATATAAGTAAAGACAATTATCTTCATTAGTACAAAACCTTTTAGAAATTTTAAAAACAAGGTTATAAGAGTTTATGCTGAAAGTAGACAATATCTTATCACAGGTGAAGGTTCTGCTGCCCTCTATCAACTATGAATCTAGTTTTAGTACTTAAGAAGTCAATAGTTTGTATTGGGCTATTTGAGATTAAAAGATTAGGTTATGGTACTTGGAAGCAACTTATTATTAAAATTTGTATGTATTTTTTAGAAGTTTTTTTTTTTTTTGTCACAAATCATTTGGTAGAGTTGTTAAAATATCAACAATATCTATTTGTAATTTTATAATGTCTTCCTATTTGATTGATTATTACTTCTTTTTCATTGATAACTTGGAAAGGAATAAACCCATAATTATATTATTAAGAGAAAAAAAAAAAACAATTTAGGCAATAATTAAAAGTCAATGTCTAAGTCAATAGTACATGACATATAAAGAGATGTATTAGTTTGTTCAATGTCCTCAAAATGACAAAGGGGTTAGTAGAAATTTAGAATTTCCCCAAAAAAGAACAAGAAATAGCAATTTCATCAAATGTTAAATAGAACTTTTGATTTTGGAAGTTTATTTCCCTCATCCTAAAACAAAAGTTTTTCTTGACATGCATCTAATTATTTAAAATATTTTCCATCAAGTTCATTTAATAATTCAATTACTTCTATACAACTCACATGCACCTTATCTCCCTCTTTCTCCATTGAAAATGATAAGAGAATAATAAAGATATTTTATTAAAGTAAATAGACTAAATTGTTGATTATTTTAGTCTTGTAATTTTGTTTTTAAACTTTAAATCAACAATCAATTAATTTGTGATATTTTTGTGTCATCACTCTAAACATGCTTTCAATCATTCGAAATGAATTTATAATCTTTTAAACTAAATTTCACGACTAAAATTTGGAATTGAGATACCAAAATTGGAATAGGTATGTATAAAAGCTTGAAAAGCAATATAGAATTTACACCCTAAAATAAAGTAGAAAAATTACAATAGCTGAAGTAAATATACTATAAAATGGTTCATGTGAAAAAAAATAGCAGCACTTCTTATGGAGATTGATTAGCCACATAGATTAAGGCATCAGAAAAGCCTCTCCCCCCTATGAGCTGAAAGAATGGTATTTTACAATTACTATCTATTTACTCTCATATTAAAAAAAAATCCCAACAAAATTTTCTTAAATTCAACTTAATCCATCTTTAAATCCACACTTTGCTTATATTTCTCTTGAGAACCCCATGAAATTCTCTTCGTGTTTCCTTCTAAGCTTGTTCAAAAAAGTTACGTTGCTTATCAGAAAACTGCACTCAGCAAGGCATTCTCCCCCTCACCGCAGCGGCGGTGAACCTCCTTCATTCGCTCTGCTGATTTGCATATCCCACTGCAACTCCAGTCGAACGACGCGATGCAAATGTTTCCTGCTTGAGCCTTCCACTCACAATCTGTTTTAAACAACTGACATCATAAAACTTCCACAACAATTCCCGGAATAGAGATTATCACATCGACGTTATGTCAAGCCATACAGAAGGGAGGGAAGCATGTGACAAATAAATGAACTAAAGAACTCGCTTTTCTGATGCAAATGAACAAGTCCCAAGCCAGTGATGCTCAACGATGTAAAAATATAGTAGACCCTTCATCTCTCTGTTCCTAAGAGCGAAAAAAAACCGAAAACTAAATAACGGAAGGAAAGTAATGAATTGTACCAGGTGGGGTGCCACAACATAATCTCCGGTCATCAATATGCTCCACGTCCAATCCAATAAACCAAGAACCCAACGAAACATCCTCGTTTGCGTACTTGTGAAGTATATGCCTATACAATGATTGTTCTGAGATCCGGCTCTTTTATCTAATTCATAACATGAAGAGAAAAATGGAGCATCTGTCTTTGTAAAACAAGAAAACATACTGGTTGATTGATATGTAAGTTGCTAAATCCTTTGAAATGGCATAAAGTTGCCCTGTCGCATGACGGAAGTACTTGTTTCCTTCCTCTCCAAATTTCCAGTACTCAGGTTCGTGGTATCTGACTCCTCTGATGATGATATAAACCAGGATGAGGCATTTAATTGACACAAAATAGCAACTTACTTTGGAAACCTCAGAACAATCAACTTACTTTTGTGCGAGCACAGGACCAGATTTCATGCATCCCATGTACACCCGGGACTTTGACCGATGTCTAGCTAAAGTTGATCCAAGTGTTGCTGCAGACAAATGTAAAAAATTGAGTGAGGAAAAGGGAGATGAATAGATACACTTGATCTTGGGTATATGAACATAAATCTCATAAAGATGGCAATCGTAGCAAAATCTTGTTTTCTTTCTGATCAAAACCAAGCTTCAGTTTTATTACAACTTCATGAAGGGAAACACTTGCCACAGACCACCAATAATTGTCATCTTTAGAAAGTACATTTGAAAAGTATATACAAACAAACTCATAGTTTTTGTTGGTTCTTTCTTTCCAGGTCTTTTATGGGTCGGGTATGGCCGGGTGGGTAGTGAATTAGAAAGGAAAAGGAACAAAAGACGCCGTAAGCTTCAATGTATATCTACATCTGCATATTACCTATGTTGACATGCACATCATCGTCAACCTTGACATAAAAATCAGCGTCCCACAATGCAACAGCCGTGGCAAAGTAAGCTTTCGTCTTGGCTGACAATTCAAGGTAACCTTCGACGTGATCCTTCCCCAAAAATAACAAATAAAACATGTCAGCTTCCATTACTCAAACAAAATATCACAAAACAGGATTTTATTTATAGCCAATATATACGAAGAAGTAAACTGAAGGCACTATAAGAATGAGGAAGCCAGTACCAGCCTCATAAAATCACCGTGCCTTTTGTCCTCGGCTTCAATAGCTCTATCGAGAATACCACCCGGTGTAGTACTATCAACAAACAAAAAAAATGGTAAGTGTTTTGTAATCCTAATCTATGCTTTAAAATTATTTTTAAAATTGTGACTAATTTGATTAAAAGTTTCCCAGCATTAGAAAATAAGTCAATCAACTTCAGCCCAACCGCCATTTTCTTTCTCAATAAGATCAAGTTACCAAAAGGTAAAGATTTCACTCTAAATAACTTCAAATTTTTATAGAGTCTAAGCACCTGTGACCAATTACAAAGCGGACAACGATGCCTTTTTCTTCTTCAAGCATTTTTCTTTTATCACCTATTTGTAAACAGAACCAAAGTGAAAAAAATTTAGAACATAGATCAAGGATCAAAGGAAAAGATCTGAAAATGTAGGTGATAGATGGCCAAACCTTGAGGCATCCAAGTAGCACGAACGGAGTCCCGACGCTTCCGACTACTAAATGCAGTATTGATACCTACGACCATTACATATTTCCTTTTATGAACTGATTCAGAAAGTTTAACATTTTCCATCAATGGAGAACCGTTAAGAATAGAATCCTGTGCAGCTCTTGCAGCAGCTAATTCCATCTCCAAACTTGAAATTGTTTTATCCAAAGTCCTGCATTTCGTACCAGTAACAAATTAGCTGATTTTCAACTAAAACCAATAACCAAGTGACAAGTTACGATATTAGCTTACTGTATAGCGTTATGAGTCTTGGAAACTTCTCCCAGAATGTCTTTCGACTCATTGTTTCCATCTTTCTGAAGAAGGAAGCTAACTTATCAAACAGCAGTAAACTAAGAGGACTTTTCATAATGCTAAAAGAACAGTTATCAAAAAACTTTTCTTTGCCCTATTCTAAAAAGGTTAAAAATGTATTAATCCAATTTAGGTGACGATAACTCACAGTTGATGAGTTACAACCCTCAGATACCATCTTTAACCTCTCTTCTTCAGACTCTGTTGAACCTCCTGGCATATTTTCAACTTCAGGCACAGCCCACATTCTGTGTCCCCAAAATAAATCTAATTAGTTTCCACAATATTTTCCTTTAGAAATCTTCAATCCAAAATACAACTTGCTCTGTACATAAAATAGACGAACGGCTAAATCTCAGTAGATCGTAGCTATAAAGCCAATCTACCCTAAACCGATTTCGGTCCACAATCTACAAACAAATGATTCTATCCATCACTCAGCAAGAGTTACATTACAAGACAGCCCCGGCGACCACCACCACGAGAGCTTCGCCGTGCTTTGGGCAGTCCAATACATACACAAACATAATTGAATAAAAATAGAAAGGAAAAACAGATAAAATGATTCATGCCCATTGTAAAAAGTAAGGTCTAAAACATCAGCACAGATTCAACAACATTAATTCCAGTAATGATTTTAAAACAATAAAGCAAATGGAAAAGGGGGAAAAGACCAGCAGATCCAATTACAAAAGCAATCATTGCCATCCAGTTACTTTTCAGATCATCACAGAAAAAACACACTTTTTTCCTTTTCAAGATGTCTCAGTACAAAAGAAATAAAAACCACTCCACCCCATCAAACAAAATGAATTAAACAAGAACAAGAATCAAGTGGCAATGGAATTGAGAGAAATGAGACCTATCAGAGAAGAGCATTCCAGCACAAAAGCATCCAATACAAAACAGAAAAGTCCATTTACGAGAAACAGAGCTCCTCGTACTTGGCTCAAATCCTCCTCTGCTCTTCCACGACATAATCTTCTTCTTTTCTTCCCCCTTTCTTCTTCTTCTTCTTCAAACCACAGAGAGCTAAAATCAAGCCACCATTACCAAAACCCAAATCAACCCAGCAGTCCAAATCCAAGTCAAATTACAAAATAACCAAATCCACCGAGGAAATCGAAGCCCAAATAGCAGAATTCCCAAAGGCAAAACTCAAAAGTAACCTAAAAAGCGAGATGAGAAAGAGGGTCGTGTTGAAAAAACTTGAATCTCATCAGAAAAACCTGAATGGGAAATGGGTTTGAACTTTAGAGAAGAAGTGGATCTTGAATAGCTAGTAGTGGTTAGAGCGTCGGTGGAGAGCTCGCTCAAAAGTGACTGATTGAGGTTTGAGAAGACCCTACAGCGTACTACTACAGCTCCATTTGGAATTTTTTTACCCTTTTTCTTTGTTTTGGGGTTGTTGGATTACTTGAGAAATCTTAAGAAAATGGGTAAAAACATATAATCAAAGAATGGAAATCTCTTTTGCTATCAATCAAGTTTGGTACTTGAATATAAAGGGAAGAAATTGGATTTAAGAAAAAGGGGTTTAATTTTTAGGACAGATATGGAAGTAATTGTAGGACAGGAAAGAGTAGGATTCTTCCTTTGTTGTTTTTTTATTGTTCATCTTTTTCTACCTGTTGTCGCTCCAACTCAATGCTGTGTTCTTTGAATATCGCACTACCGACAGTCTTGCACATGGAGCACGTGCAAACACAATACATGATGATAGTTTTTTCTTTTTTCTTTTTTCTTTTCTTTTGAAAGGATGATGATTAATTTTGATATAGATAATAAATAGAGAAAAATATATTTTTGTACCTAGGGTTTTTTATATAGTTTCTATTTAGTTCCTAAATTTCAAAATATTACACATTTAGTATTTAAGTTTTGAGTTTGATTTTAATTTAGTCCATATGTTTCAAAGTGCTATAATTTTATGCTTGACATTTGAATTTTGCTTCAATTTAGCCCCTATATCTTGAGGTGCACACTTTTAACCTCAATTTTTCATTAAATATCCACTTTCCATCTTTTTGAGTTAATTTCTGTTAATAAATTAAAAATCTTAAAAGAATTATAATTAATTAAGTTTTACTATTTTTATCACTTTATAAATTAATTTCAATTTTTCATTTCTAATTATTTTTAATTAATTAATAGAAATTGAGTCAATGATTGAAAGTAAGTATTTAATGAAAATTTGAGGTTAAAAATGTAAAATCTTGAAATTCATGAACCAAATTGAAACAAAATTGAAATCTCAATAGTAAAATTATAACATTTTAAAACTTATGGATTAAATTGAAACAAAATTCAAAACATAAAAATTAAATGGGTAACATTTTAAAACCTATGGATCAAATAGAAACTAAAATCAAAACCTAGAGACCAAAAAGATATTATTTTCTAATAAATATCTTGATTCCAAACATTTAAAACAATTAATATATGTGTTTAGATACGTATAATAATTAATGGTTGAAAGTAAAATATTTGTGTTTAAATTGATATATGTAAGAACTAAATCAAATAGTTATTTAATGTAAGAGAATAATTAATGATTATTTAATCTATTGTTAAATTGATTATTATTTAATTACTTAAAATAAAAATTAATAAATATTTTATAGGGTAATTATTTTAAATGGTAAAGTTACTGAAAATATTTTAATTACAGCAAAATGTCACTATCTATCAATGAAATATCGTGATAGACATCTATCACTGACACTAATAGATGTGTGGTATATCGGGATCTATCACTGATAGATAGTGAAATTGTGTTTTATTTGTAAATAAGTTGACTCATTTTTCTTTATTTGAAAATAGTCTTATTTTCTACTAAACATTAATAAACATAGTTAAATAAATATAAATTAATTAGAATATGAATAATTAATAATAAGTTTTTATATTAAATAGTTAAGATAATATAAATTGTTAATTGTAAATGGTATTAGTTGAAATTTATTAAATATAAATAATGTATTTATATTTAATAATTAATTAAAATTAAGAGTAACACTTCATTGATATTAATTAATTAAGTAAGTTATGTTTTTACCATTTGTCTCCCAAATATAAAAGTTTCACATGTATGGAAAGTATTAGAAAGCATATGCCATATGAGATTCAACGTTTTTGGATAATAATATCTTGTATTTTAAAGTGAAATATTGTTAAACAAACAAAGATATTAAATGTTAATTTGAAATTTTATGGCAAAACATGATAACCAAACAGGTTCTTAGGATCCTAAGGGGTTAAAATTAAAATATTTCAAATAATTTTTTTGTTTTGATTTTAATTTTAAAAAAAAATAGTTCAACAATGTGATAGAGATCTGGTTATATCCTATCTATTGAGTCACGTTTAAAATAAATTTATAAATGATAATTTTAGTATGAAATTCCATAGGGAAGAGTAAGTCCTATTAAATTAGGGTATACAAGTTTTTTTTTTTTTCGTTATATTGGATAAATATGGAGTTCCAATTCAAAACTAAATGACAATGAGAAGAGTAATTTAGGTATCTTATAAAAAATTTGAGGTCTCTATCTTTCTAATGTGGGATACTCAACTTTTTTTTATTAAATCTTCATTTATGCTTCATAAGTTCTAATCATATCAAATAAACACGAAAACAATCCAAACATGGCTCAATAGATAAGATACCCATTACTTTCCTAAGGTCAATGATTTGGTTATCGTCCCCATTGTTGTTGAACTAAATAAATGATAAAAAAAAAAAAAAAAATCACATCATATCCTTAAATTTTGAAAGTGATATCAATTAAAACTTTAAAATAGGTAAAGGAAGAATAACTTCATTGGCATGTAGTATGTGTTAGCTATCAATTATAAATTGGCATGAGATTCTAACTAAATTTGAAGACCAAAAACTCATAAATCCCAAATAATGTTGTATCTATTATGAATATTATAATAGAAAATAGATGTCCATTACTTAGTGTCCCAAAGGTCATGTGTTACTATTCATGTTGTCCATGTGCCTTGTAGTTATTCATATTTGGTGTTCGTGTAAGTCTATATCCTACTTATCATTTTGTCTATAAATAGTGGCATTTGGTGGATCTTAAAAATCACACATATATTGGTGAGAATTCCACATTCACTAATTTTCGTATTATCTAATTTCATGATTTTGGTTATTTTATCTTTTAGTTATTTTATTTTATAATTTTAGTTTTTATTTATTTATTATTATTATATAAAAATATTATTATATTATATTTTTCATATCCGTATTCTCATTGTGCTCCTCAATTTCATAACATGTTATTAGCACGAGCTCCTGTCGTTTTTCCTGCCAAAGATAGGTCCTAAAGATATGTCGAGATTTCCTTCTTCGTTATAATTAATAAATTTAATATTATTTTGCATATTCAATCTCTATTAAATTTCTAACATGAGTAGAATATTTTATGATAGTGCTGCTATGACAAAACTCATAAAATTAGAATTTGATGCCCTTGATATTAATAGCAAATATTATTTGTTATGGGTACTTGATGCTGAAATTCACCTGGATGTTATGAATCTTGGGGAGACTATTAAAGAAGAAAATACGACATCCAGTCAGGACAAAGCAAAAGCTATGATTTTCCTTTGTCGTCATATCCACGAGGGATTGAAAATGGAGTATCTTACAATAAAAGATCCTTGTATCTTGTGGAAAAATTTGAAAGAGATGTATGATCATCAAAACACAGTTATTCTTCCTAAAGTTCATTATGAGTGGATGCACTTGAGGCTACAATATTTCAAATCAGTAAGTAATTACAACTCCCATTATTTAAAATCAGTTCAAAATTGTTGTTATGCGGAGAGAAAATTATTGATATCGATATGTTAGAGAAAACATTTTTTATATTTCATGTCTCAAATATGGTCCCGCAACAGCAATATCGAGAGAAAGGTTTTAAACAGTATTTTGAATTAGTTTCATGTCTTCTAGTGACCAAACAAAATAACAACTTATTGATGAAAAATCATAAAACTTGACCAACCAGAATAACACCATTCCCTGAAGTGAATGTTGTGAATTTTAATAATAATCGTGGTCGAGATCATGGTCGCGGTCGAGGTCGTGACCGTGGTAGAGGAAGAAATAATTATTATTTTCATGGTGATCATTCTAGTCATTTAAATTTCAAAAGAACCACACAAAATGATGATCACAAAGGAAAAGCTCCACAAGATAAAAGTTCAAAGAGTGTTGAAAATAAATGTTTCCGATGCGGAATAACTAGGCACTGATCACGTACCTGTTGTATGTCAAAACACTTAGTTGACCTTTAACAAGTCTCCCTGAAGGAAAAAGAGAAAAACGTGGAAGCAAATTTTGCATACCAGGATAATGAAAAATTTGACCCATTTCATGTGACAAATTTGGATGTGGTAGACCTCTTTGAATCTCCTAAAGAGAAGATTGGCGTAGTTGATGGAACATCAAGTGTTTCTTTTGATTTTGAGAATATTTATACTTAATGTTATTGTTTTCTTTTATCTATCTTCATGTTTTTTTTAGTAACTTAGTATATTTTAAGTGTTGTTTTTCTTATTGTAATTATTTTCTTTTAATGAAGAAACATTGATCATTTTCATATGTTGGGTGTTTCAAAAAGAGCAAAGAAGATCTATGTCTGGCAGACAGTGCAACTACACACATAATACTTACAAATAAAAAATATTTTTTCAAATTGACAATGCTGAAAGCAAAAGTAAATACAATATCAAGTTCTGCAAACTTGATCGAAGGTTTTGGAAAAGCAAATACTAGAGGAACAAAATTTACAATTGACATTGCATTTTTCTCTAGTCAATCAAAGAGAAATCTTCTAAGTTTTAAAGATATACATTGCAATGATTATCATATTGAGACTGATAGTAAGAATAACGTGGAATATCTATATATCATATCCACTGTCTCAAATAAAAAATATATATTGGAAGAGTTGCCTGCTTTATCTTTTGGATTGTATTATACTCATATACGAGTAATTGAAACATATGCAACAATGAACCTGAAGTTCATGATGAAGGAAATCAAACACGAGGATTTCCATGAGTAGCGGAAAGATCATTCCAAATTACAATCATATATGAACTTTACAATTACAATCTCAAATAGAAACATACGGTTATGCATTTAAATACAGAAATTACAGCATGTTCTACAAATGATCAAGGAAAAGAGTAACGCACTTTTGTCTACTCATCACAATGCTCCTTGTTCATGAACGCTCGATCACAGCAATACCCGACGCTCGTCCAACACGACCGCTACACTACACGATCATCGCGCACTCGAATTTGGCGATTGTCTCGATCACGAACACCCCAACAACATGAACGGCCTCCACAGAACCTCGATAGTGTCGAGTTGAGTATGACACCACCAAGAAGGCTACCTTGGTATTCTTGGTGTGAGAATCCAGAGGGTGGGCTCTGTATGGACTTGGTTTGAGGCAGAAAGAAAGAGGAAACACAATCGTGTAAATGATTGAACAAGTGAGAGATGGAAAGAACCTATCGTATAGGTCAATGCCCAATCATTTAAGAAAAGCTAAGCGATCGTCTAACAAAAGCTATGTGATCGTTTAGCTCATCGCTTAGCTGAGTGTCTATCGCCTACAAACACTCCACGATCATTTAGCTAACTCCAAGTTGTCGCTTAGTAAATCCACTTTACTTGACAATTTCCATGAGAATATTTTCGAGAGAGGAAATCTCAAATCAACAATTTTCAACCTTACTAAAATTAGGAAAACATTTTTTCTTTTATCTCACGGTTACCATGAAACCACCAATTGTTGGGGTTGATGCCCTAAAGTCTCGTGTCCTGTAGTTTGTAAATAGTTTGTACGAATGCTTGTGTTGTATAATATATGATATTTACTTCACATCTTGTATTTTGCTCGGTTGCTTGTTTTATTTGCTTTACCACAAACCAATAAACTTCAAATCCCTAGTTATTTGTATGTAACTCAAGCATGTATGTGGTGACATACAATTGGATCATGTCTTGAGTGATAACCAAAATGGTCTGTAATATATGGATAAAGGAGAGAAACCTTATCCTGGTAATGCTACGGATGCGGCCTACTTTGTGGAATGGCCACAAGTGTTGTGACTTGTCACAGATGGTCTGATCCTGATCATTCGTGTGGGGGATATGCGAACGGGGGTGTTCTATACAAAAAGTTTGTATAAGATCTAACCACGAAGTGTTAACGTTTCGTTATATAACACCTTTCATGACAGAGACTTCACTTCACTAGGATGACCATAGATAACATGACTTCAATCCTGAGTTAGTTGGGAACTCCTCCCATTGAGAGTGGTCCTTTGATTTGTATGGGTGCGAGTGGCCAGGTCGCCGATTCAAACCTACCATTTTGGGGATTCGTCTGATTTGGGAGTTGAGAACTCAACTACACAAGATGGAATTCACTCCTTCCTCGAGGCAGGGATAAGTAGATAGATAGCTCCCTTAAGGGCTAATTCTAGGGCTTGAACGATGTGGCGCCACACACCTTTTCTTGGCCCGAAAGGTATTCACACATAGTTGGACTATGTTGTATTGTTCATTAGAGGAATCAGTGGTACTTAAGGATTGTGATGTAACAACAGATGCAAAACGGTAATTTGGTCCAACTGCACTTACGAGCATCTATGAAGGGTTAGTTATATTTAAGGACGCAAAAATATATATGTGGTAAAAAGAGTTCAACTGTTGATCTTTGGTGGAATATCTTACAGTTAACGGATGGTGGATCTCATGGCTAAAGAGTTTAGTCAGCTATTCACGGACTGTTGGAGCTTCGAGCTACATGTCCATTAGGCCCCCTGAGTAGCTTGGATAAAGTCGAGAATCAGTGTTTGGGTTAATTTGAAATGTTCAAATTGACAAGATGAAGTTCGATTATATATGATATAATTGGACTGGTTAATTATATATGATATAATTGGCTAAATGTATGAGATGCATTATTTTGGAGAAAATTAGATATAAATATGATTTATATCAAGTAGAGGGGAAATTACTATGGTAGATATGTGATATCAAACTATAGGTTAAAAATATAATATGATTATATTTATTAATATTTTAATTAGTTAATTATATGATAATTAACCCAAAATCACGTTCGAACGTGCATTAGTAGGAACTGCGTCGGCTATTATAACCAATTAATTAAAATGAAATTTGTTTCATTTTGAATTGTTAAGTGGTTCGGAAAGAGATCGAAGGAGCGTGTTGGTGTGAAAACGTAATCGATCATTTAAAATTGAGAACCTATATGATAGTCGCTCAGCGCCTAAACGATCGTCTACCTAGCACCTAAACGATCAAACATTAAGTCCTAAACAATCAGTTAGCTTTCCTAAACGATCGTATAATGTGTTGTATTTGCTAAATGATCGCCTATTATTTTCTAAATGATCGTTCAATAAAATCTACACGATCGTGTAGTTTCTCCTAAACAATAAGCATCTTGCTATACGATAGCTTCTTATTCCCTCCCACTTGCTTATCGCTTATACGATCTGTCCTCCTTCCTCTACCAAACTCACCAAAGACCACGCTTTGGGTTCTCACTCCGAGAATACCTGGGGCTCTTTTTTGGTGGTGTCGTCCTCATTGCGTTTGTGAGTTTGCGGTTGTTTGTGCTGCTGCAGTCGACGCATCTGTTGGGTGTTGGTTGATCGGGTAGAGGTTTCCACTGTGTTGAGTTCCGAAGTTTGAAGACCGTCTTTAACTAGTATGGTAACTCTCTCCCTTGTAATTTCTTGTTCAAAGCATGCCAACAATTACTGTTTGTTTGCATAACTGTGCATTTGAATGTATTTGATGTATTTCGGTCACTATGAAATTGAAGCGACCCGAACGCGCTCATGGAACTCTTCGGTAAGAGATCCTTCACCAATAACCTCTCACTCAATTGGTTATTAGAGAAAAAGAGTTAATTATCCAATAATTTAATATTATTATAAATATAAATGATAACTAACTTACTATACGATATTTATAACCTATAGTTTTAATATTTCATTTCATGAAATATATAAACCATAGCTCTTTTTCTATTTCATGGTACTTAATGTAAATCCCATTTATATTAATCCTCCACTAGATGTATCTCATACATCATACCGATTATATCATATATAATCGAATTACCTCTTGTCAATTTGAATATTTCAAATCAACATCAAGAACTGATCCTCAACTGAATCCATTAAGCTACCAAGGGGACCTTATGAACCTGTAGCTCGAAGCTCCAACGGTACGTGAATAAATGACTAAACTCTTTAGTCACAAAATCTACCATCCGTTAAATGACAGTTGAACTCTCCTTAGCACAGATATATTATGTGTCCATCTTAACCAATCAACAGTGCGACAATCCTTCACAGATTGCTCGTCAGTATAGCTCGACCAATAACCGTTATGCCCCTGTAGTTACATCTAACTTCTTTAGAACCACTGATCCCTCTAATGAACATATCTACTATGACTGAGTTATCTTTTCCAAAGAGAAGTTGTGGCCACTATGTTCAAGCCCTGAAATCAGCCCTTAAGGGAGCAATCTCTCTACTTACCCCTGCTTCGAGGAAAGAGTGAATTCCATCTTATGTATTGAGTTCCCAGTTCCTAAATCAGACAAGTTCCCAAAAAGATAGACATGTTGAGTTGGCAATCAAGCCACTCTCACCCATACTAATCAAAGGATCGCCCTTAAAGGCAGGAGTTCCCAAAACATTCAGGATTAAGGTCATGTCACCTATGATCGTTTAGGTGAGATGTAAATCTCTAGTATCAACGACGTTATATACAGAGTCTAGTTATCTCGTGGTCTGATCTTATACAAACTCTTTATATAGGACACTTTTGTCACACGTCTCCACATAAATGGTCAGGATCTACCATCTATAGTAGTTTACAACACTTGCAAACCTCTACAAAGTGGGTCGTATCCGTAGTGTCACAAGGATCAGGCATCCCACCTTAATCCTTATACTATCGGCCTATTTTGGTTATCACTTAAGGCATGATTCACTTGTATATCACATATATATATGCTTAAGTTTACATAAGATAACCATGGAGCTTTGTTTATTGGATATGAGTAAATGCAAGAATGAAATAACAATTATTTTATTCATAAAACAATGTGTATCATTACAAACAACGAGACTACAAGAGAATTAGGACACGAATCCCAACACATGAATCCATACATATTTACAATTTGGCATGATCGATTGGGTCATCTAGGATCTATAATGATGAGGAGAGTTATTAAAAATTCAATCTAATGAATTATCATGTGATGTATGCTCTCAAGGAAAATTGATAATTAGACCTCACCAGCTAAAGTGGGGATTGAATCACCTACATATTTAGAACGAATTCATGGTGATATATGTGGACCCATTAACCCATCAAGTGGACCATTTAGATATTTTATGGTATTAATAGATGTATCCAGCAAATGGTCACACGTGTGCTTATAATCAAGTCGAAATCTTGCAGTTGCAAGATTACTTACTCAAATATTTAAGTTAAGAGCATAATTTCCTGATTATACAATTAAGACCATTCGTCTTGATAAATATACATTGTTCAAAATAGGAAAGAGAAAATGGTTTTAAATGAGGCACACGTTTTTAAGAAAAATATATGAAATCATAATATTTTTCAAATACCCACGACTTTCCATATTCTTCGATTTCTCTCTCAAAACTCTCTATTTCAGCTCATTTTGGCCAAATCCCTCTATCTTAGATCTTCAATTTTTTCGGGCCAACCTTCTCAGATCCTCACCGACGACCACACTACCAAGCAGAGACAACAAACATGCTAGTGCCAAGAAAGTGGACGACAAACGACGCGCAAAAGGAGGATGACAAACAATACGCGAGGGGAGGACAATGAACAACGGACAGTGAGCGACTTAAATTGACAACAAATGGCGGCACGAAGCGGCCAACGGTTTGTATGGCAGTACGACTAAAACGACAAACAGTGGCATGATTCGGACGACTCAAATTTTCAACAAATGGCAGTGTGAGAGGAGGACAACAGCTAGCATGGCGGATGGTCGAGCCAAGGATGACTGGCACGACAGCAGACGGTCAAATCAAGGAGCACGAATGACAACAAAGACTTTAAGAGGAAGAGGGCATAAAGATGGGGAGGGTTATGCACACAATCCGAAGATAACTTTTTCTCTTTTATTTTTTTCTAAACCTTAAACATACATAAATACGTACATACATACATATATAACTCTCATTTTAAGGTTTTAACCTATCGTTCTCCATCTTCTAGTCCTCTCTGTCTCTACCATTCCCTTCTTTCTGTAGAACTTCAACTTTTGTTTGTCGTTCTAACTTCCCACCGTTTGTCCGCTCTATTCGTTCGTTGTTCGTTCGATGCGTTAGCCTTTGTCTTTGTTCTAGACCTCTGATGCGTCAACTGAAGTTCTCAACCTTTGCCTACACTCTATCGTTCTCGTGTGTATGCCACTGGTCCATCGTTCGTCTACCGTTTTGACTTCCCATGTGTTTGTCATTCGTCCGCCGTTCATCTGCTAAAGTTCAAGTGTGTCAGCCTTCTTCTTCGTTCCAGACCTTCGGTACATCAGTTGAAGTTCTCAACCTTTGCCTGCACTCTGTCGTTCCCGTGTGTCTGCCATTGGTCTATCGTCTCGACTTCCCATGTGTTTGTCATTCGTCTGTCGTTCATCTGTTATCATTCAAGGTTTGTGATTTGAAATATCAAACCACCATTTGTCTGCCTTCCTCTCTGACATTTTTTTTTTAATTTCAGATCTCCCATTCTTGCTTCTCAAATTTTAGATTTCCAACGATCGGTTTCGAGGTTTGTTCAAATGTAAATTCAATTGTTGCAGTTCTATAATGGATTTGTGGAACTTTTTTTTTTTTTAGTTTTTATGCGGGTGGCTATTTTATGTGTTTGGTTCGTTGGTGGTTTATTCATTACATTACTTTGTGGATTTTTCTAGTACTTGTGTTGGTGGCTATTTAAGATTTTTGTACTTGCTTTATTGATTGGAGATATGCACTGAATAATATAAAGGATCTTAGATTTGTTTTTCTAGTTGGTGATGGTTCTATTTTGAGTCTTTGACTATAGTTTCTTTATTTTTATAGACTATGGACAACAGTAGTGGACATCTTAGTAAAACTAGTCCTAGTCCCAATCCTAAGCCCTAGTCCTATTCTTCCTCCTTCCATTAATAACACAATTGAAATTGGGAATTCAAGTAAACCACCACTACCTACTAAGAAGAGACCTAGATCTACTAAAACAACCTCCACTATATGGGATCACTTCACAAAGTTGGCAAAGAATAGTACTAGGTGCACGTGCAATTATTGTGGCAAAAAGTATTGTTGCGATACTACTTCTTGTAGGACTAGCATATTATGGAAACACTTAAAACATCAGTGTAAGAAGTATCCATATAAAGAAAAAGAAAAAGACAAACTATTTTGACTCTTCAACCTTCTAATAATGAAAAATGTGGTGGTAATTTTGTGACTACATTTTTTAGTCAACAAGCATGAAAAAGAAGCATGTGCTAAGATGCTATTTGTTGATGAATTGTCATTCAAATTTATAGAGAATGGGGGTTTAGACATTTTTGCAGTGTATCTTGTCCTAAGTTTGACCCTCCTTCAAGAGTAACAATTGCTAAAGAGATCCATCAACTTTATCTTGAGGAAAAAAAAAGTTGAAAACATTTAATTCTCAAAGGGTTTGTCCTAGAACTGACATATGAACTTCGTTGCAAAATGTTAACTACATGATACTCACTGCACATATCATTGAATGAGTTTTGTATAAAGTTTTTTTGAACTTTTGTCAAGTTGCTAACCATAAGGGTAAGACAATTGGCAAGGTCATTGAGTGTTATTTGTTGTAATGGGAGATTGTTAAAGTCTTTTCCATAAAACTGTTGATAATGCAAGTTCAAATGATGGGGCTCTTTCATATATTAAGAAAAGACTTAGAAGCTGGAAAACCCTAGTCTTGGAAGGTGAATCAATACACTTGAGATGTTGTGCTCACATAATTAACTTGATTGTGAATGATGGATTGAAAGAAATGCATGACTTCATCGCTAGTATTTGTAATGCTGTAAGGTATGTTAGATCCTCTTCTAAGAAATTGACAAAAGTTTAAAGCTTGTGTAGAGCAAGAGAAAATAGAATGCAAAGCTCATATTTGTTTGGATGTGGAAATAAGAGGGAATTTTACTTATCTTATGCTTGAGCATGCACTCAAATTTGATAAAACTTTTCAAATATTAGAGGAAGAGGAGTTGGATTATCAGGACTATTTTGCGGAAGATGATCATGGAAAGAAGAGGCGACCAACCAAGTAATTCGAAAAATGATGAAATGTTTGTCATGTTTTTTAAGGTGTTTTATGATGTCACTACGAAGATAAGCGGCTCTTTATATGTGATTGATAATTCTTACTTTCATGAGATGTGGGGTATTAATGAGCTTTTAATTTATTGGAGCAACGAACATAATTCTATTTTGCATATTATGGCTGTAAATATGAAGGTAAAGTATCACAAGTATGGGATTCATTTGACAAAATTAATAAGCTTATATTTCTAGTTGTGGTGCTTAACCCTCAATACAAATTGGATTATGTAAGCTTTTGCTTTGAAAGTGTTTATGATGATGCTATGGCTAAAGCTCTTGCTGATGGGATTGAAGCTTATTTGATGTGTTTGTATAATTTTCAAAATGACAAGTTGATGGCTTTGGTGATGATTTGAGTGTCCAAAGTTATGTTTATAAACAAGTTGAATCAAGTGATAGTTCAAGACTATTGAGTTTGAGAATTATCGTTGAAACTGACTCAAATGGTCTTGTATTATCACGATACAAGAGAAAAAGAGAAGAAAAATATACTTTAGAGTTGAGGAATGATGTGGATCGATATTTGGCTGACCTTTGTGAAGAACTAAGTGATCATTTTGATGTTTTGAGTTGGTTTAAACTAAATGGCTATAAATACCAAGTTTTATCAAAAATTGTTCATGATGTTTTTGTTGTTCCAGTGTCCATTGTGGCTTCTGAATCAGCACTTAGTACAGGAGGGTGGATTATTGATTCTTTTAGAAGTTCATTGTCACCTAAAAGAGTGGAAGCTTTGATTTGTACACAAAATTGGATCCGTGGCAAAACATCCTTATTAGATCTTCCTCCACGGCTTGAAGAAATGGAGATTTGTTAAAATTAAAAAAAAAAAAAAAAAAAAAAAAAATTAAGAGTGGTGAATGATGTCTCTAACTTAATTGTTGTTCGTTTGTTGCAATTTACTATGTATTTTTATATGACATTGTATACCTTTATATTGTTTTTCTAGATAATGTCAAGTCCTCCATCACAACACAAAAATGAAACGCCATGGGTTGATAATTTTCATGATAAGTTGAATACTTATATGATATATCTTTTCATTTTTTATTGTTGGTTTATTTTATCTACTTACTTAGAATGTTTTTAAATTTTCAGGATTAAGTTGAATGCTCGGATGCTAATAATTGTGGGTTTAGAAGTTTGATTCATAGTTTAGTCGTTAACTGTCGTTATGTAATTCTATAGGATTAGGAACTATGTTATTATATATTGTATTCTATTAATGTTGTATTTTATGTTTGTGATTGACTATGATTCATGGATATCGATATGTTGTTATGTATTGTAATCTATTAATGTTGTACTTTATGTTTGTGAGTGACTATGATTCATGGATATAGATATGTTGTACTTTATGTTTTAGAAGTTTGATTCATGGATATGTTTGTGACTATGGATTCATAGATATGCCAATTAATGTTTAAAAACTATTTTATGTTTGTATTTATCTTGGATCAATGTTTTTATAACGATTGGATTGTTGTAATGTTTCTAGATCTACCAAAAATAGGGAGGAAAAAAAGAACACAACCCGACAACCCAACCCAACCAATTGGGTTGGGTATCCTATTCAGGTTGCTCAGGTAGCCAATCCGAACTTTTAAGTTGGTCTAAAAAATACCCTTAACCCAATCCCCCAACCCGTGTATATCCCTAGTTTTTGCTAACCATTTATTTTCAAAAGTGGGTTTTTTTCAAGCTTGACAATGAATTTCACATGTGGAAGGTCTCCCCCACATTTATAACTTTCAAAACCATAAAACCAACTAAATTAAAATAGCGTCAAGGTAACCATAGCTCAACTGGCATACAAGCGTGTTGGTATCCACAAGGTTGGTTTGTAGTTCGAATCCCCCTACGCTAATTATGCTGAAAAGAAAGACCAAAAAAAGAAATACTAATTTGGTAATTTACCCAAAATTGTAACTTACTTAAAACTATGGCGTTCAAGGAAATTGGCAAGCACCACATCCCTCTCCAGTCTCCATCAAAGATGGCTGTCTCCAGTTGGTGTTGACAGTGTACCTACCTCCTAATTAATCCAATCATCACCCCAACCAAAATTCCAAAAAAGACTGTTACCTCCACATTTGGCAATTATCATAAAACCTATGACCTTACCCAGAAACTACAAATCATTCTATTTCTACAAATCATTCTGTTTCCTCTATCTTAACCAAAAACAAAAACCTTTTGAAAAAAAAAAAAGAATTAGAAGGGGCATTTTACATTGCAAAATTATAAATTACAAAGATGGGAATGAACATATCAATTATCTTGGTCACCTACATGAATTCAACCTTTTCTCCCTCATGAGGGCCCCATGGCTTCTAAGAGATACTAAGAATACATTACATCCTAATGGCTTGAATTGATGTTAACAGAACAGAAAAATGAATCATCCAGTTGGCTTAGCATTTTTTACCTTCGCGACAGAATCCGTTGGTATCGCTAGGAACCGAGCCTGATGAATGGTATCTAAGCCAGTTGAAAGCTTCCTTTGAAAAACATCTAGATCTTCTGCTTCAGGACCTGGCGCAACTGGACCTTATGGCTTTCCATCCTTGCTTCCAGGAGCTTTGCCTTTAAACTACCCTTGATTGTGTTGCGAGGGATGCATCCTTTCTTCCCTCGCGTTGTGTGACCGTTGTCCGAGTCAGGAGAGCTCCACTGTCCTGCTAATTCTGGAGGACTAATACCGCTTCTCACCGAGCCACCATCTGCAGATAAGATACTTGCACTTGATAATCTTCCATTTGAGAGCCTGGCATTTATGCCATCAAGTGAGATTAGTTTGTATCCTTCATTGTTTGAGCAGGATTTCCAAAGTCGTGCAATGGATGATATCTTCTTTAATTGCTTTGATGGAACAGAGCAGACTTCGCTGATTTCAGTAAGGGGTGAGTCTCCACCTCCATTTCCTTCCCATTCTGTCCCGCTCACCGAAGCATTACTCTCTCGATGATTCTTTTTGACAGATGCAATACTCTCTTCTGGGGAATTGCTTGAGCCCTGATCCTCTAGATGACTCACAGTTTCCCATCCACTCTCATCTTCTTCTATATCACCATTATGAGCAATAAAGGAATTCGTATGTCTCTGGATGCCAATCCTATCAGTCACATTAGCTTCAAGATTCACAGTTTGGACTTTAGAAGCATGATTAGGTGGGCTGTATGCAACGCACTGTCCGATTTCCCTCTCATTTGATTCTCCGAAATTGACATCTTCAAACACAGAGAAGATATCATCTGGGTTTGAAGGTTCATAAACAAATTCTGAGACATCTTGAATATTCACAGTAGCAGCAGCTTCTCTAAGCAGTAAAGCTTTTTTCATCTCTGATACATCTGAGGTTTCACTTCTCAACCTTAAGAAATCTTCAAGGTCAGCTACTAGATTACGCATCTGTGAGTATTTCTCTTCAAGTGCGACCTTGGCATCAACCAGCTTCATTTGAACGCGTTCCTCACGCCAGACCTCAGCCATCTGTAACATTCTTCGTTCTTCGTCTACTTCATCTCTCACTTTCATGGATTCTCTCTTCAAAGCTTCTATTCTTGCTTTGTCTTCACCAATTTCCTTTGCAAGTTCATCACATACTTCCTCAACCAAGGATCTTTCCTTCCTTTCTTTTTCACAGTCTTGCATAAACCGCTTTATGGATAGTTTAGCATCCGCCAACTCATTTACCAATTTCAAATTGATCATTTCCACCCTTTGTCGGGTTTTCTTTTCTCTGTTCAACTCAGCCTTTATATCATCAATAAATGCCCTTACTTTCTCATGCTCTCTGCTCCGCCATAAGGCTTTTTCTTCACTGACTTTCCTCAAGAAATATTCAAGCTTCTTTTTTGAAGCATTACGCTCAGCTTGAAGTTCCTCAATCCGCAGGTGGGCCTGCTCTAGCTCAGCTTCAAGCGCAGAAAGGGCCGAAACAGCACCTTGTTGATCAAGAAGTCTCATTTGGTTGTAAATCTGACGTGCTTCAACTGGTGTTTTCAAGCATGCAGGTTCCCACTTTGTTGCCCCCTCCATTGCTGAGTTTGCATATTGAAATGAGGGCTCAAACTGACAGCGCAAACCAACAATTTACAGAACAGGGTCATAAAATCACTAAGTGAATATAAATAAGAAATCAAAAGAGAATGTAGAACATACCATATATTAAATGTAGAACAAACTATCTATTATCTAATTTATTGTGACAAGAACACCTTACATATTATTAGTTACTAATCAATTCTATTCAACCTTAACTAAAATTTAAAGAATGTATTGCAAATAAAATAGAAGGAAATGATTTATTATAAAGTAGGAAGTTATCTAGTTGGAAAAGATATCAGATAACCAGTTTGTTATCTGATTCTGAAAATAACAGGCAATATATGGTACAAAGTTAAACTGACAGATATATCTATATCTCATGTTATCGGAAAATCAAATATTTCTATTAAACTGGTGTATAAGAAAGAGTCAAACCTTGCACAACAGTCCATTTCTTGAACCGGATACAGAACGCGGACTTTGTAATAGATCATTCATTTCAGAATTAAATGCTATCTTATCATCAGGATGGAAAGCTGAAGCGCCAGAATGACCAGTGCAAGGCTGAAACGAAAAGTTTCAAGATAAAATAAATGAATAAAGCTGAGGCCTAAATCTCAAGAACTGAATCAAAATATTTGCTCTGTTCAACTACAAGGTCAACCAGGACCACGTATCCAACCATTTGCAGCAAATAATAAATATTGATCCTAGGCAACACAACTGAATCATCTATGCATGCACTCCCAGTTTCAGGTATGGTGATTAAGCTGTTAATTCCTAGACTTGACATTGTTTCAAGCAATTCAAAGCAAAGCTTAAACAAACAGAATCATAGAAGAAGATATGATGACATCTATAACATCAATATTTTTCTTACAAGTAAAATCCAGCACATTTAATTGACATAATGAATTATCCAAAATAAGAAGGATGAGAGTCAATTCCTTGTACATCTGCATACTTCTTTACATAATCAAAATCAATATTTTTGTCGTTACAATTACTATTGATGACACACATTTAAATGCAAAATTTCACTGTAATAGATCAGACCAAAAAGCAAAGCTCAAACAAACAGAACCAGTGAGGATCAAAATCATATTGCATTATAAACCATCGAACTTCCATTTGCAACATCTTCAACTCCAGAGATTGAATCAAAATTTCCAATACAGAACCTAAACGAACAACTGAGATCTTCTAAACCCAGAAAAGACAGCAAAAGTTACCTGAAACCCTAGAAGATCCTCCGTCCTCCGGTGGCCGCCATTCCTCCCTCCACTAGCGACCGCCTCCTGCAGTTGCAATCTCCAGATTCCAGCCGCGAGCTTCCTAGCCGAAACAACGACTTTCCTTCCTTTACTTCCTCGAAACCGAGCTCTCTGGCTACTTTCCAGAGGCAACTTCTTCTCATCATCCTCCTGCTGAACTCCATTAGCTCCACTCCCAGGGTCGTCTATCTTCCACTTAAGCAAGGGCGTCTCAGGACGGCTCCGCTTCCCAACCGGAGCAACAACTCTTCTGACGCGAGCTGGACTTCGGATTCTCCGTCGTGTGGCCCGACTGGAACCAGGCCTGTAGTGAAGATCCAAATCTGGGAGTTGGTTTAGTGTAGGCGGGAATGGCGCCGGAAGCTGCGGCTTCTTCGCGGATACCTTAGTCATCTCCGGCGAGAGACTGCCATTGAACAAGATGGTGAGATTGGCGGTGGATTTGAGGAAGAAAAATGGTGGGTTGAGGTTGAGATTGAGGTAGAGGTCTGACTATGGAGGTTTGAGGGATGAAAGATTGTGAGAGAGAAGAAGAAAAAAAAAGGTCTGAGAGGATTTAGTTTGAAGATGGCGATGGAGAAAACGACAGCCATTAGATATACGTTCGTACCGTATTATACGGTGTGAGCAGCTCATTGTATACGCATCTCTTTTCTTCTGTATAATTGCCAGTCCCTCCCCACCGCCGCTGCATGCCTTAAGCTTAAAATATCAACTCCTTCCCTTTTTTTTTTCTTTTTTTTTTTTCCTTTTTTTTTCTTTTTTAAATTAATACTCTACCCCTACCCACCTTCTCCCTCTCTTTTGACTTTTTCAAATTTTCAAATTTGGTTTTTTTAATATTCACGAGTATTCGACCCAGCTTTCATGAACATATCGAATAATATTATGTGATTACTGTATAAAATATAAATACATGTTTGAAAGTAATTTTGAATTATTAATATCATATTCGAAATTGTTTTTGAACATATTTTAATTTCATGAAATTCGTGTTCGAAAGTGTAAGACAAGACATTAAAGTCACATTTATCAATTCGTAATGAAAATTAGATCACATTTATACCGATTAAATAGTAATCCATCAATGGTCATGTAAAAAGTGGACTCTAATTGATTACGTTTGTTGTTGATTACCTACTTCCATAATGATGTGGGGTCTACCTTGAAATTTGTTATCAAATCGTGTAATCTGTTTGAGGAATAAAAGTTGTTCAATTTGCCGTTGAAAATTACGTGGGACCCACTACCTTTACTATTACCGTTACAGATATTGTTAGTGTAATAATATGAAAATTTTTAATTAACTACATTTATTGTTACCTTTACTAGTATCATTACTGTTAATTGTTATTGTTATCATTACTGTTACCTTTAAGATCAAATGGTAATAGTAACAGTAAAATGTGACAGATTCATAATTTTAGGTAAATACGATTAAAAGCAATCCAATTGTGTTTGCGATTCAAGTCTATTACGATTCATCCATCAATGAAACTCATTACGATTACACTAAGGCCACGTTTATAAACAGTACTAAAAATTTGTGTAATTGGAATGAACCACAATCGCAAAACGTAATTGAATTGCTTTTGATCACGTTTACTTAAAATTATGAATCTGTCACATTTACTGTTATTGTTATCATTTGACCCTACTTGTAAGGATAATTGTAATGGTAATAGCAACTGTAAATGTGACAGGTTCATAATTCTCATATTGTAACAGTAACAGTATTTGTAATGGTAACATTAATACTAGTGGGTACATGTAATTTTCAAATGCAATCAGATTGAGCACCCCTCATCCTTCAGATAGATTACTCATTTTGATTATAGATGAGGAGGTGCATCCTACAGTTCATTACGATTACAAAACACAGGTAAACAATAACAACAGTAATCAAATGGAGTCCACTTTTCAAATTACCATTGATGGATTACGTTTCACCTAGGGTAAAATGTTATACAAAAATTACTTTTGGTATGTTTGGGAGTAATTTTGAGATGGTCAAAATCATTTTTTTTTTTCTTGCCAAAATCACTTTTCTTTAGAATGATGGTGATTGACATGAGCTAAAAATGATTTTAGAAGATTCTAAAATAATTTCAAATTGATTTTGGAGGAATTAGTTGATAGGTGATTTTTATTAAGTGATTACCGGCAATTAATCCCAAAATAGTTACCTAATTCAATTTTTGTTTAAATATTATTGGTTAGCTATTTGTGAAATTATTTTTTAAATTTTAAATACTAGAAGAAACAGACATTATTTATCATTAAATTGTTTATAAAACAAACAATTATATGCATTTTGAATTTTTCTTTCAATATCTATTATAAACATTCATCTTACTCAAAATATCAACCATGCATATAAGAATTTAACAATAAAATAAATGAAAATAAATATTTACCATAATTATTTAGTTAAATAATAATTTCTCAAATAGAAAATATAAATTTGAGTAATTGGATAATTTTAAATTCACTTTTAGAACTAAACATAATAATTCAAAATCACTTTTAAATATTTGAAAATCACTTAAAAAAGTTTGGAACCAAATATAAATTTGATTGTTTAAAAATCAATTATATAAAATCAATTGTATGTAAATCTTTTTTTCTGAAATTGCTACTCCAATTGTCATCTCCAAATGCACCCTTAAACAACTCATCTTCATTAGAATCATTTTTCTAAAATCACTTCCAGATATGTCTTAATTCTGTTGCATTTTGTTGTTTTGAATTTGCTCGTATTATTATAGTCTTTGTGCGACTTCATTTATTATCTTTGTAGCTTTTGAACTTATGTAGATAATCAAAGTTGAAAGTAATAATGATCCAATTAAGATATAAATTTTGTATTTGTTGGCAATTCAATTTAGTTATTAGTATTTTGAAAGTTTCACTTTAGTTGATAATTTTAAATTTATCAAATTGACCATTTTCTTATGCTAACATGCCAACACATTTTGCTTCCCCTTTTTTTTTTGGTAACATTGGAAGAAAACCATGCATAAACATTCAAATAAAACATATACCATGTAGGACAATTGCCAACTTTTATAATTTCTAAAATTATAATGACTAAGTTGAGATGATCAAAAGTTAATTATAGGGATTAGAGTAGCAATTTCATCTAAAGCACCATACTTGTTATACATTTGCAAATCAACATTAAAGTTCTAAAAAAAATCCATTCATCCTAAATAATAACCATAAAAGTATATGTGTGAAATTAATCAACATCATTTCGGTTGTTGTTTTTTTTAATACGACATGGGGTAGGAATTTAGAACCACATGACTTTGGTTATTGAAAGATATTTAATTTATGTCATTCAACTTACGTTCACTTTGATTCTCAATTTTCGTATTAAAAAACAATATTAATACTTGACGTTTAAATTATTATTGTTTAATAAAAAAAAATCAATGAAATGACTTTTGAAGAAAAGTGGTCAATTAAATAGTTAGTTCTTTATATGAATCTCATTTAAATGGTTAATTCCTCTCGAAATATTCTGAAACCTTTTAAATCAAATAAACTAAAATGACATATATTAAAGTATTTAATTATGTATACATAGGAGAGTTAAAAAAAAAATGCTAAAACTCATATCAAATTATTCGTACAAGATCATTATACTTATGTATGAAGAATTTTAAGTGACTCAAACATAAACATATCTTTATACATATATGTGTGTATATATAAATGTATTTCTTTCCCCATCTATGTTTAGTTCATTAAGCATTTTTTTCTTCTATTTCTCATTCTTTGGAAGACAAGTATCATCGAGCTATGATCCCACAAAGAAAATTGACATATCTATTTATCAAGATAGATATATATTAGCCTTTAACTTTGTAGTTCAAATATATATCTCAATTTTTCATATTAATTATCGTTGAATTAAACTCACGTTAACAAAATTATTATTATTATTTTAAAGAGAATGGCAAACTTCCTCATTAATTGGTATACCTTTTTAGAAAGTGATAAATATTCTCTAAAATCATGACAATTCCTCGAGAATAAATCATGGAGACAATAATAATACATAATATTTAATGCATGATTCAAATTGCTATATGTCATGATAACAAATAAAAAGGAAAAAGCTTACTCTTATTAATTACAGAACTTTCCAATAAATGGACTGAAGACCAAAAATTAATAATTTCATAGCTGTAGTAAATAAATAAATGAGAAGTGTAGGATACAAATATTTATGAGGAGCCTTCAATTTGAGGATATAATGATTTCATTTTTCTTTTTTCTTTTTTCACTCAAGTCATTTTCAATTTATTCAATATCCAAATTAAAAAAACAAAGATTTTCTTCGGTAACCATTAAAGAGGCAACGAGAAAATTTGAGTGTTTAATTCCACCCAATTAAATCTTCTATTAATATCATACATTAATTAAGTTGGGGAAATTATTAAAAACAAATTAATCCATTTAACTTAAACACAGAATTTCGATTTTTAGGTTCCTCCGGTGATCATTTCAATTTTTTTATTTTTATTTTTTAAATTTAAACTTATTTTCTCCTAATTTTTGTATCTTTCTTATGTACAATGGTTGAATTCTTAGTCGAATTCTAAAAACAAAAATAAATTTTTAAAAATTACTTTTTTAGGCTCCGTTTGGTAACCATTTTCTTTTTTGTTTTTGGTTTTTGAAAATTAAGCATATTTCCTCCCTATTTCCTATAATAATTTGCATCTTTCTTAAGTATCATGGTTGAATTCTTAACTAAATTTCAAAAATAAAAACAAGTTTTTAAAAGCTACTTTTTTTTTTTACTTTCCAAAATTTTGTTTATTTTTTTAAGTTAATGGTAAAAAGTAGATAAAAGAAAAATATATATAATTTTCAAAAACAAAAATCAAATAGTTACCAAATGGGACCTTAGTTTTCAAAATTTTGCTTGATTTTTTAAATCATTGGTAAAAAGTAGATAACAAATGAAGAAATTTGGAGGTGGAAGTAACGCTTATATGCTTAATTTTTAAAAACAAAAAACAAAAAAAACCAAATGGTCTCAAACAAGGCCTTAAACTTTCAAGCACTTTGATTTGGTCCTCGATTTTTCATAAAAAAGTCATATCAAGTATTTTTATCAAGGAAAAAAAAACACTTTTTTGTCCTAAGTTTTAAATCTAGATTTCATTTGAAGTTTACATCCACACGCTATAAGTTAGTCATGAGCATAATACAACCATAATTGACATCTACTACTTTTCTTGAGGCAAGAGGTTCAAATCCTCATATTGCACTCATATTTAAAAAAAGTGGATGTTTGCACGAAGTTTTTGGAGAAACATTTTTCATGGAATTGAACTTGAGTTTTTGTTGATTTTATGTGGACGTGGTTAGATCTTTAGTATGTGATCCATTGATTTTCTCTGTTGAATGTGTACACTTGATTCGAGGAAGTAAAGCGTGTGGATGCCCTTGAAGTTGAAGTTTTGAAAAACTGTTTGTATTTTCACAGGACTTTAGTCTTCAAGTTTTCAATAACTTTAAGGAGTATTCTAATTGTTGGAGAATTCTCTCTAGATTTTCTAGAGTTTCAAATTTCTAAACCTTTCAAATGAAGGAGAATTCCTTCATTTATAGAATTCTAAAGTAAGTTTTGTGGGTTTGAACTTGGTTGATCCATGAACTTGCCTTTTGGGCCCAATTAAATGGATCTTGGGCTTGTTTGGCCTTTGGGCCAAATTAAACCTATTTTTTAGCATAATTGAACTTTGACCAAATTAGTTTATTCCATCCAAAAATCATGACGAAAACACACGGCATCATCAAGATCTAACAACCCTTGTCTTCAATTTCAACTCTGAACACATGTTGCCTTTTGATTTTAATTTGTTCCAAATGTGATAATTTATAATTTGTCATTAATTTGAGAAATAATATGACAACTTGTGATTGATCCAAAATTTTTTCATTCAATCGTAAGCAATGCCTTTCGCAAAACAAATTTAAAATTTTGTTATTTGAAAATTTAAGAGTTTATCCCCCTAATGTAATAGTAGTTTAAACTTAGATTAAACTATACATTTTAGTATTTACTCATAAAAAATTTTAGATTAAATTACATGTTTAGTTTTAAACTTTTAAATTTATGTTTATTTGATTATGAAGGTTCAAAAGTATTTAATAGGTCAGTAGATTTTCAATTTTGTATCCAATAGGTCTTTGAACCTTAAATATATCTAATAAATCTGAGCTTTCAATTTTATCTATAATAAGTGGTCCCTAACATATTTGAAATTTTAAAAACTAATTGAACTATTAAATATACATTTTAATTTTATGTTTAATAAAATTATAAACATTCAATTCAAATCTCGTAAATTCGTAAATGTTAAAAAAAAACTATTAAATAGGTCAAGGACATATGAGAGAGACAATTTATTGAGAATAAAATAAAAGTTTAAGAGCCTCTTAGCACATTTTATAAAGTTCAAGGACCTACTAGCTAGATACAAATTTGAAAGTTGGAAGGATGAGGTAGACACATACCTCAAAGTTAAAAGATTAAACTTTTAATAATTTAACATAAAATAATTGTTAAATTACAACATATATTCATTCTAATATCTTATATTATTGTATATATACACCAAATTCTAATTGTGGTATATATTTAATCCTCGAAAACTTTAGATCTGTTGTAAACTTGAGGAGCACAACAGAAACACAAATATCAATAAAATATAATATTAAAATAAATACAATACAATATAATATAATAATAAAATATAATAAAATGAATAAATATTAAAATAAATAAAACAACAAAAGATGAATTTCTCCACTTTCTCCAATCTTTTTGGATTGATCACCAATATGCACGTGTCTTCTAAAACTCACAAAATGCCACTATTTATAGCAAATTAGCAAGTAGAAGGTGAATTATATGGAGACTAATAGTGTGTAATCTTAAGACATATGAACAACACATGGGGTAATGGATAAGTGATCATGACCAACTGACACTAATAATGGGTATCTACATTACATCTAATTTAACATATTTATAATACTCTCCCTTAGATGCTCATTATATATGAAATATGTCTCGTTAAAGTCTTACTTAGGAAAAAAACCCACTGGAAAAAAATCCTAGTGAAGGAAAAATAGTACATATTTCATATAATTTGATACTCTTAAAAAGAATACAGTATATTTACTCCTCCTCATGGAAATATCACTTGAGGTCTCTAAGTCACTACTTCCAATGTTGTGCACCAATTTTTCAAAGGTTGTGGTTGGTAATGATTTTATAAACAAGTATGTCAGGTTATCCTTTTGAGATTCTCATATAAATATCCTCAAGAGATCCATATAAATATGTTGTGACTACATCCATAAGATGCATGTTCAGATTTCCATACACAGTCAGACCAATTAAATATATTAGTGTAATTGCATTTACCATTGGAGAATATGTCTCACATAATCAATACCAAGTTTTTGTAAAATACCTTCTGCAACTAGTCTTGCTTTATATCTTGTGACCTCATCATTTTTGTTTCTTTTCCTCACAAATACTCATTTGTATCCCATAGATTTGACACCTTCTGGTATTTGGATTATTGGTCCAAAAACGACGTTTTGAAAGTGAGTCCATGAAACTTTACTTATATAAAGGAAACCTTCTCTTGGTCAGCTCCATACATCTTAATTTGGTTGTATCAAAATATGCGCCTATGAAACTCATCATCTCATGGCCGGTTGTTGCATCTACTACGGGAAGAAGGAAAATATCCTTTGGGAAAGCTTTGTTAAGATCAATAAAGTCAATGCACATTCACCACTTATCATTTGTCTTCTTTACCAATACAACACTAAACAGGCACTGGGGGTAATGAACCTCTCGAAGGAATTTGGCTTTCAATAAATCATCTAACTGGCTTGCTACGATCTCGTTTTATTCATGGTTAAATATTAGGTTAACTCTCGACAAAATGGGTTAGAGCATGCATTTAGGATGCCTTATTCATCGAATTTAGAGTCTCGACTTCAGCCTCATCCATGGTTGAGGCCAAAGTTGAGGAGGTTGGTTTGGGCTTTTTACCCAAGCTATCCTTTTCTCAAGGCCCAAATTGGTCGCAGTATGCTCTATTCATCAAACGAGGAGGGTCGAACTCGACCTCGGTCTCATCCTTGTTTCTATGTTTTGTTGTTTGCATATGAGTGTTTTCAAAAAGCCAAAATTTTGAAAACTAAAAGAAAAAACTAAAAACTAAAAACAAAAAAACTATTATTATTTTAGTTCAACATGAAGTGGAGAGATTTGAACCTCAAATCTTTTGCTCGAGTGTACACTCTACTTTGGACATAACCTTCGTGACTTTGCTTTTGGTTTCAAACAAAAGGCCTCAAAAGACCTCATACCAATGGAGATAGTTGTCCTCCCTTATAAACCCATGATCATCCCCTTATTTAATCAATGTGGGATTTTGGTTGCATTCCCAACAATCCTATCCTCGAACAAAGGACCACATAGCCTCTCCTCAAATAGCTCCCCATCCGTCTAACTCTTATCTAGGTTTTCTCTCTTCATCGGAGTACCCCGCCTATCCAATAGAGTTCAACCACGAATCACACCATGACTACTTTCAAGGCTCCACTACACATCTTTGTTCAACACCTGGGGATTCTACCAAGCATGGTTAAGTCAGAGGCATGACTCTGATGCCACTTGATAGAGACGACAATCCTCCAATGTCCTAACAAGTGGTATCACAGTGTCAGGTTCATAGTTTCTTGAATCTCTGAGTATGCTCTATGGTTACAACTTTGTCTGAGCTTCCATATCCGAAAAGAATTCTTGAAACGGACTGCGGTGTTTGTGAATAGTATAGGTTGTTTACTATTTGCTGATTTACTAGGAGTGAAGCAGATGTGTTAAGCTTTACGAGTTCAATAAAATTTGATGTAGAGAAATTTGATGGAATGATCAACTTCAGCTTGTGGAAAGTGCAAGTCAAGGATGTGTTGATACAATTTGGACTATATAAGTGCAAGTTAAGCGGTGATGGTATCCTAATGCAGTTCCGAAGTGATTCCAGCAGAGGTTTAAAAGGAAAGTCTTCGAGTAGAAATTAAACTGATGGGGATGCGGATAATTTGAGCACATGAAAAACATAGCAGGTTCGTCAAAGGTTTCTGATCGGATGCTGACGATGTCTTTCATGTTAGGGGAGACGGTGACTTCCTTTAAAGAAGACAAAAATCATCCTTGTGGTATGTCCACTTTACCATGATAGAAGATGTGATGTTAATAGTTCCACAAGTTTGCACACGAACATTAGCTTGACAATTATGCAAGGCGTGTGGTGGAACTTGTGTCAATGGCTGTAAGACTTCTAGGTGAGCCAAGTAGGTGGAAGTTGCACTATAAATATCAGCAAGGTTTATCGACATGTGATGAAAAAGGAAAATCTTGGGAGGTGGTATTCCAATTGGTCTATTTTCCATGGTGGAATAGGTTATAGTTCTCTAACTTGAGAATTATGATTCCTAACACTATGCTTACTTTAACACCATATTATGTTATTTTAGCCTACTTAGTATACTACGTAAATATTTTAATAATATGTTTTGAATAGCTTTAGAAAAAATAGTTTTAAACAAGATCAATTTTCTTTAAACACCTTTGAAACAATTAATAGTTCAAAGCTCGTTTATTCACCTAAATTCTTGAATAACTTTGGATAATCTAAGATAATCTTACTAAAATAAAACACAAATTAAAAAAATTGGATTAATTTGCAAGCTAATTTTGAGGTTACTAAAAAAACATGTCTTAGATAATAGTGTGATTTTGATGTTGACTTAAAAGATGAAAAGTCTTCAAACAATTAGATTTAATAAAGAGAGAAGAATTGGTGAATCAATTGATTTCAAACCTTCATTTCCAACAGGAGAATGAAGAAATGATCATCAAACGCTATGCCCTATTGACATTGTCATGATGATCCACCAACACCCAACCAAACTCCTCCACCATACATACCAGTCTATACATAAACCTTACAAGAAGCTTGAGTAACATACCTAAGCAATATTTTAAAGCATGTTTAAGTAAGATTCTAAACAGCTTTGATTCTTTAAGGATTCTTTAGAACTTAATGAAATGAGTTTGTAATGTAACGTAACCTAAAATTTATATTTGGATAGAACGTTTTGAATCTGATTTGTAATTTCAAATTCATTTCGTTTCTACAGTTTTCAATCCAACCATCTTTTTCATAATTTTTACACTTCACGATCCCATTTCTAATCCGTCTTCAATTACTCAAGTACTTCAATACCTCTTTGAATACATTTCAGCGTTTGTTTGTTGAAATTTAAAGTCCGGGTGATGTATCCTCATCCAAACCTTAGAAATATGAATATATTTAATTTAAGTCCTGTTTGGTAAGCATTTGGTTTTTTGTTTTTGTTTTTGAAAATTAAGGCTATTTTATCTACATTTCTTACTATGATTTGCATCTTTCTTAATACAATGGTTGAATTCTTAGTCAAATTTAAAAAACAAAGACAACTTTTTGAAAGCTATTTTTTTTGTTCTCAAAATTTGGCTTGATTTTTTAAACCATTTGTAAAAAATAAATAACAAAAGAAAGAAATTAGAGATGGAAATAGTATCTATAGACTTAATTTTAAAAAACAAAAAAAATAAAATAAAATAATAATCCAGCATGATCTTAGTCATTCACTTCTGCCAATTTGTTTAATCCCATTAATATATAATCTTAGTCATTCAGATCTGCCAATTTATTTAATCCCATTATTATATAATCTACGTTTCAGAATAAATCAAATATAAAATTAAAGCGAACGCAAAAGGGAATCCAAGGAATGAGATGCCACGTGTCTTTTATATGCTATTCCACGTGGCATCTTTTAGACCTCAGACCGGTTCTTGGCCTTCTTGCTCCGATGGCAATTTGCACGTATCTAAAGATTTTTTTTTCTCAAATAAATTATTTTGCTCATATATTTCAACCTTTAAACCCTATTTTGTTTTAACTGCTTTGTTTACATTTTTGTCCCTCAACTTCTTAATATTTTATTTCAGTTTGTTTGTATTTGATTTGTGAACTTTATGGGCAGATCTGACATAGCCTAACCTTGTAACTTTAATACACAATATTTTAGGTTACAATACACTTGCTCTCTAAACTTTATTTAAGTCAATATTTAGTTATTTTGTTTTCAAATTGTTAACACTAAATCTCATTAACACTATGACTTATAATTTATAAAGAATTTTGATCTAAATTACTCATCTCAACAATATTTTGACAATAAAAAATATAGGAATTAAATTGTTACTTATTAAAATTCATTAACTGAGGTCCTGTTTGGTAATCTTTTGACTTTTTTTTTTTAAAAAAATCAAACCTATAAACACTACTTCCCCTCTAAATTTATTTCTTTGTTATCTACTTTTACCTATGGTTTAAAAAGCCAAACTAAAATTTGAAAATTAAAAAAATAACTTTTAAAAAGTTGTTTTTGAAATTTGGAATTTGGCTAAGAGTTCAACCATTCTACTTAAGAAAGATGCAAATTATTATAAGAAATGAAGAGAAAATAGGAATTATCAAAAACTAAAAAGGAAAAACTAAATGTTTATCAAACGGGTCCTAAACTGTTATAATTTTAAAAGTAAAAGAATTAAAAGACATGTTTGGATTGACTTTCTAAGTGTTTAAAACATTTTATTTTTCACTTAAAAGAGTTTTTAAATACTTAGAAAATCAATAAAAAAAAACTCTAAATTGTTACAAATTAGTACTCAATGATTAGTCCCGTTTGATATTTTTTTTCCCCGAAAAGTAAGCCTACGAACACTACTTCCATCTTCAAATTTCTCTATTTGTTATCTACTTTTCACTGATGGTTTAAAAACAAAACCAAAATTTGAGAAATAAAAAAGTAGTTTTTATTTTTAGAATTAGACTAAGAATTCAACCGCTGTACTTAAGTAAGATGCAAATTATTGTAAGAAATGTGAATGAAATAGCCTTAATTTTAAAAAAAAACTAAATAGTTACTAAACGGAACTTAAATTGTTACTTGAAAGTTGAAGGACCAAAAGTTGGTTTTAAACTACTTGAAATTTTGAAATTTTTCTAACAATTATATCCTTGAACTTTGAAATTGTTCCAAAAATATATATTTTTAAATTCAAATAATGGATGAAAATTGATATGGCAACTTATGTAAAAAAATTGGAAGGGGTACGTAATATATTATTTACCACTATATAAAAGATTAAGATGGTTGTATTTCATCACATAGATATCATAAAATCATTTCATAATCCATTTTTACATATCAACTATCACACCAATTTAAATGAATAATGTTGTAAGTGATGTTAAGAATAATGACTTTCAGTTTTTATACAATAGTCATCGTGCATATCAATTTTCACCTTATTTTAACGAAAAAGTTTTTCCAATATATTTGAAACAATTTTCAAAGTTCAATGTTGAAACTGAAATTTTAAGTTTAAGAGAATAATTGAAACATATCTCACAATGTTATTTTAGAATTTAACAAAAAATTTAGACATATTAAATAATAATAATTTAAATTTCATATATATTATTTTTTTGTGAAAATTATCTTGTCCAATGTTTTGAAGAATAAATTCATTTGATCCTTAATATTTTAGATTCGCCATTTTAATCTATGAGTTTTCAAAAAATACATGTAAAAAAGTCCCAAAATATGTCTGAAAAGGTTCGGGTTAATTGGATCAGAGGGGTAATTTTTGAAAAAAAATAGGGAAATGGGGTTATTTAGAAATAAATAAGAAAATGGTGTTTTTTTAAAATTTTTAAAATTTTCTATCTATTTACCTTTTTTTTGTTATCTCTGTTTCATTTTTTCCTTTTAAACTATATATTTTTTTTAGTATTGAGATTGTCAAATGTTATTTTTTTTGGTTATAAAATATAATTTATTTCTAGATTTTTAGTTTTATTTCTATTTGATAGGCTTTAAAATGTTATATTTTTAATCAATTAATTTTGAGCAAGTTTTTTTTTTTTTTTTTTAATTTAGCATAATGGTTTTACAATATTACAATTTTATCTTAAGATTTGAATTTTGTTTCAATTTGGTCTATAGAATTTTACACTTTAACCTCGATATATCATCATATATACACTACTAAGTAATATAATTAAAATTTAAAAAGTTACAATTTCACCATTGAGTTCTCTTTTTTTGAGGCAATATAAGTAAGATTTAATTTTTGTTTTAATTTTTAGTTGATAGGTTTCAAGATTTACGCTTTTAACTTCAATTAATTTTGATAAAATATATTTTTTATTTTTAAATTTTGAGCCTAATTTCTATTTGATATGTAGGTTTTAAAGTGTCTTATTTTTAATCAATTAATTTTGAAAGTTGTATTTCAACTTAGTCTCGAGGTTTTATAGTGTTACAATTTTATTTTGAGATATGAATTTTATTTCAATTTGATATCTAGATTTCAAGATTCACACTTTAACTTGGATTAGTTCACTAAATACTTAGTTTCAGCCTTTGACATTAATGTCAATTAATTAATTTAAAATAATTCTATATGAAATGAAATTTTAAATTTATCTTTAGTAGTGATGAAAAATATAACTTAATTAATTATATTTATTTTCAATTAACTATTAAATTTTAATTATATTACTTAGTAGTGTATATATGATGATATGTTGAGGTTAAAGTGCAAATCTTGATTCCTATAGACCAAATTGAAACAAAATTCAAATCTCAAGATAAAATTGTAACATTGTAAAACCTTTATAATAAATTGAAATAGAACTTACACAAAATTAATGGATTAAAAATATAACATTTAAAATCTAAAGGCTAATTTCGGTAAATTTATCCTTCATTGTGAGATTTTTCTCGGTGATGACAATGACGTCAATTTGAGAGAAATTGAAGTTATTAAAAAAAAAAGATAGTTTAAAAGGAAAAAATGAAATAGAGATGGAAAAAAAAACATAAATAAATAGATAGAAAGTTAAGAAAAAAGTGGGTGCATCTCTCCATAAAAAAAAATCAACAACACCATTTTCCTAATTTATTTCTAAACAACCCCCTTTCCCTTATTTTTTTTCAAAAATTACCCCTCTTATCCAATTAACCCGAAAGGTCTATTTACAAAATAATAAAAATAATACATTTTAACTAGGGTTATTAACGAAGTCGGGGCGGGATGGGGGACTCCCCAACCCCATTCTCGAGGAGGGTATTTTCTCCCATCCCTGCTCTCTTGGTGGGAATGGGGACGGATACGGGAATTCCCCACGGAGAAAATCGGTCCCCCTAGGGACCCATCCCCGTTTTTATATATATACATATATATTAAAAAAATAAAAAAGTTAATCGAGGACAGGGTTGGGGACGAAAATGGGATGGGGATATCCTCTCTATTCCCACTCCGTCCTCAATTGGGGATCCTATTATAATCTTTGGTTTGACCTCCATTTCCATTCCAGTTGGGGTGGGTCAACTCCGCGAGAATTTTTGTCAACCCTAATTTTAACAAAAACTTGGCTAAATGGTTGAGCTGACAAGTTAACCTTGAAAAAGAATTATATTTTTAATCTTTCCCTCTCCTCTTGTCTCTCCCCTCCCTCTTTCTCTCATTTTTCTGCCAACAATTCACCTTCTCAAGACCGACTTCTACATGATCGTGGCTTTTAGCTTGAACTGTCAAAGTACTCTAAGCAATTTCCATTTTCTAATGTAAGAACCTAGTTGATTTTTATGTACCCTTCAAACTGATTCGAGAAACTTTATATCATTTTATTTTTCTCTTATATATAGAAATATACAAATTTTTTTAGTCTTTATAAAATTATTTTATGAAAATTAATTTAATGATTTTTAGGTGAATAATGTTATACAGAATTATAAAAATTTTATATTTAGTATTACTTAATCTAGATATCATATATTTATACAAGGGTTAAATTATAATTTGGTCCCTAGATTTTGAAAGTGGTTACTAATTAACACTTGAACTTTCAATTTTTGACTCTAATGCCTAAAAATGTCTAATAAATCTATAAATTTTTATTTTATATCTAATCGATTAAAGAAATATTAAAAGTATTTAAAAATTAATTGTATTATAAGATAAGAAAAAATTAGTTTGTGTCTAACTGAACCTTGAAGTATAAATTTTGTAGTTGATAAATAAATTAATTTTAAAAAGATGTCTAATAGAGCCTATCAAACACAGTTAAATTTTAAATTTAGCGTCAAAAATCACATTTTACTTTTAACATTTTCAAATATGTAAGAGATATATTGAATACATAATTGATATTTTATGAATTTATTAAATATAAAATTGAGAATTTATGGACCTATTAAACATTTTTAAAGTTTATAGGAATTATATATAAACATAATTGTTGTGAAGCTGAATAAAAAACTCCAACTCCAAACTCCAAACTCCAAACTCAAAACTCCAACCCCTGGTAAAACAAATAAAATAGAAAATGGTTACAACTAATTATCAACTATTTTTTTTATTTTAGTTATCTGTAATAAAAGGCAAAACGCAAGAAGAAATACATATATATAATTTCTTGCCATGTAGGATGAAAAATATTGTAAAAGTTCAGGGAGATAGAGTTTGAGAGGGAGCTGTTAAAGAACTTATCTTAGTTCTGATGGTTGTAATCTTGAAGTCCTTGAATGAAGCTTGAAAATCGTTTGAAGAGTGAATGTAGGTGAAAACACCGAGTCACTATACATCTCTGTGTTCATCTTTCTTTTCTCCTTTCATTACTCGAATTGCATATGCTTGATTTTCTAACGTTTTGAATTCAAAATCTTCACTCGATTTCCTTTGGCAAGGGAAAAAAAAGACAGTAATAAGAGAAAGAGAGAGATTAGAGTTTTGTTTTAACTTTTCTTAATGTTTTCAATCGAAATGAAAAGCAAAAGAGATAAGGAAAGAAGAGTGCTTACCACCTACTGACGCGACGTGGAAATCTGAAGTCCACACACATGACATCTACTTCTTTTTTGTTTTCTTGGATAAGCTCAACCTGAAAGAAAGTTTTGGGTCTTGTGAGTGTTGATCTCAGTGTCTAATATCAAGTGGTATCAGAGAGTAGGTTTGTTTTTTGAAGTTCTTGAAATGGCTACTGCTAAGTTTGAAATTGAAAAATTCAATGGCACGAAAGATTTTGCTTTATGGAGAAAGAGAATCAAGGCTTTCTTGAGTTCATAAAAGGCCTTGAAGGCTTTAGAAGATCCAAGGAATCCGCTTGCTATGATTAGTGCTGAAGAAAGACAAAACATGGAGGAAATTGCTTATGGAACTCTAATTCTCAGCATAACAGGCAATGTTTTGAGACAAGTGATCATGAGAACATAAATGAAGTTTGGGAGAAATTAAAGGCTCTTTATGACAAGAAAGACTTGCCCAACAAGTTGTACATTCGGGAAAGACTTTTTTCTTTCAAAATGAACCATTCCAAATCCTCGAATAAGAATTTGGATGAAATTCAAGAGGCTAACTAATGAGTTTAATCAATCCGGTGAGAAGCTTAGGGTAGAAAGTGAAGTTCCTATCCTGATCAACTCACTTCATGATACCTTTAAAAAGGTAAAATCAATCTTGAAGTATGGGAGAGAACCTGTGACAATAGATGCTATCCTTATAGCCTTAAGAAGCGAGGAATTGGAGCTGCAATTAAAAGGAAAGAATGCTGGAGGAGTTGAATCCCTTTACTTTAAGAGAAAAAACCATTCAAAGAAGAATCACTTCAACAAAAATCAGAGAATGTACAAAGAGAAGCCAACTTTGAAGTGCCTTATCTGTCACAAGGAATGACATTTCAAAAGAAACTACCCTAAGAGAGGAAAACACTAAAGAAAAGACGTAGAAGATTTAAACCTTATGATAGAGAAGACTCAAACAGAAATAGAGATTTCAGAAGAGATGAGCCAAGGAAATTAAGGGAACATGGGAGATTTCAAAGACCTGTTGGTGAAGAAGCTTATGAGTATACTGAGGTGCATGCTGCTACAAATAAAAAGGCCACGGATTTTGAAATTGAGGAGGGAAACTGGGTCTTGGACTTAGGATATACCTACCATATGACTTCCAAGAAGAGCTGGTTTGTTGATTACGAATCAAAGGAAGGGGACTCAGTTTTCATGGATAATAACAATGAGTATGAGATCATTGGAAGAGGCCCAGTGTTACTGAAAGTTTCTGACAACAAGGAAGTCCTTTTGAGAGATGTTAGACATGTGCCAAAACTCAAATGAAATTTTATTTCCTTGGGAATGCTTAATGGTCAGAGTTGTACCTTTACTGGTGAGAAAGGTGTTTTGGAAATAGAAAAATAGGGGAGGATAGTTCTTGTTGGGAAGAAAATATGTTGTGAAGAAGGTCAATCAACCTAATACTTTGCTGTCAGAAACAAAGAAGAACACTAAACTTGAGCTATGGCATAAAAGGCTTTCACACATTAGTGAAAGAGGCTTGAATAACTCATGAAGCAAGGCTTAATTTAGACCAGAGGCACTAAAGGACTCGACTTTTGTGAACATTGTGTGTATGGAAAATCCAAAAAAATGAAGTTCACAAAAGGAGTTCACACTACCAATGGCATCCTTGATTATATCCATGGAGACCTATGAGGCCCTGCTAAAACCCCTACATGGGGAGGATCGAAGTATTTTATATCCCTTATAGATGATTATTCAAGCAAGGTGTAGACTTATCTACTTAAATCTAAAGACTAAAATTTTGAATGCTTTAAAATCTGGAAGACTAGAGTTAAGACTCAAACTAAAAGAAGAACTAAATTTCTTAGAATTAATAATGGTCTTAAGTTTTTAGGAATAACTTTATTCTCTTTGTTATGAGTGTGGAATAACTAGACACGAACAATTACCTATACCTTTCAACAAAATGGAGTTGTAGAAAGGATGAATAGAACTTTAATGGAAAGGGTCCGATGTATGCTATTAGAAGCTAGAATTCCTGAAGACTTTTGGGCAGAAGCACTAGCTACAACAACCTACACAATTAGTAGAAGCCTTAGTGTTTCTATTAACATGAAAACTTCTAAAAAAATGTGGAGAGGAACACTTCCTAACTTGTCAAACTTAAAGATTTTTGGATGCACAACCTATGTTTATACTAAGCAAAGCAAAGTGGAGCCTATAGCTCTTAAGTGTATGTTAATAGGGTACCCTCAAAGAGTAGAAGGCTTTAAGTTCTGGGACTTCAGTTCTAATAGAAGCCTAATTAGTAGAGATGTAACTTTCAAGGAAGCCAAGCTCTATATAGACTGTTCAAGCCTCTCACAGTGTCGTTTAATTCTCGAAAAGGGCTATAAAACAAAAGAAAATTTATAATACCGAACTACTTCTATCACTACAAAAATGTAGCAACAGTGGTAAGTCCGAGTCGATCCACAGGGAAGCGCGATTTGTTTCGTTAGGCCACTTTCCTAACTAGAGTGGTGAATAGGGGGAGGGGGGGGGGGGGGCGGGTTAGTGTGGAAGAGATAAAATGTACGAAATTAAAATTAATCTAGAATAGGAGTCTATCTAATTTCTAGAGCAAGAGGGAGAATCCTATGCAATTTCTATCATGGAAATCGATAATTAAACGAAATGTTCAATTCTATTCATGCACGACTACCAAATCGATTCAACTTAACTAATCTCTATGAAGGTTGACAATCAATTAAATGGAAATAAATCAAGTATCCTAAGTATTAATTAAGGTCGGAAAGACCATGCCCTAATTAAACTATATGTTCTCAATTTTACTGGGTTTTTGACGATCATATAGAATTGGAAAAATATATGCATTAAGAATGAGGATTCAATCACATTGATTAAAAGTCAAGAAAAGCCATATTCGTTTAACCAATTTATTCTTCGAATCTGGCTTAAACATGCAATGCCAAAATTCAAGGACAACCTATAAATCTCAAGCATACACAGTCAACCGTTGCTATCGGGTAAAATCAAGCATAGATGAATTACGAGAAAATGTGCGAACTCAAAATTAACTAGCGGAGATATGCAATCATGATAGGGTTGTCAATCCAACACACAAATGAAAATCTAAATTCATCAATATTCAAAGAAAAACATAGAATTAAAGAACATCACAATTTAATTACAGAAAATTTATGAAATTAAACATAGGACTCTTGCTCAAAGAAAATTAGATAGAACTTACCTCTTAATTCATAGACAAATATGAGATACACATCTGATCCATTGATTACAATCCAAAACAAAAAGAAAAACTAACCTCAAGACACTAAATTCTGAAGGGAAAGGAATAAGAATGAAGGTTGACTTCGACTTTCATCAATTCAGCCCCCAAAATTTAGGATACTTTGACCCAAAGTCGAAGGGAGGTATTTACAGAAAATTAATGTTGCAATACTAGGCAAATAAGCCACAAGCATCAGGGGGAACCGTTGCAATGCTGGCATTACTGCGAAACTTCGAGCGTCGTGACGCTAGAAGTAGCATTGCAACTCTCCCTTGCACACCAAGCTACTGTATTTCAGCGTTAGGCGAGCGTTAGATCAAGGCAAAACTTGAGCGTTGCAACGCTCAAATAGAGACATTTTGGTCTTTTCAACTCATTTGAAGCCCGAATGCTTAAATCAACTCCAAATTGCTCCAAATTAATCCCGTTCTGCTCAAAATTTCCAATTTCACCTCATGATTGCTCGATACCTATAAATAGAAAAATAAACAAATAAAATCCAACAACGAGCCCAAATTAAACTAGGAATAATAGCTCTTTTGGACTCTAAAATAATGAAGCAACCAACTTAGGAAAACCAATTTGAACCCAATATCAGCTCACATATTAAAGTCCACTCTAGACCTAAGAACTTAGTGATAACAGGTGACTACAGAACCCTTAGATGTTCCTAACACGTCTGAAGACAAAACATAAAGACAAATTGAGAATCTAGAAGACTATCTCATTTCAAGAGACAGAGAAAGAAGGATTACCAAACCCCCCTCTAGATTTGTAAGAGTTTATTGCATTTCTAATCATTCTATAGATGATGATAATGAAGATCCTAGCAGCTCTAGAGAAGCTTTAAACAGTGAAGAGAAGAATGAACGACTTGTAGCTATGAAGAGTGAAATAGATTCACTTTACAAAAATGAGACATGGGAGCTGACTGATATACCACTTAACAAAGGCATCATTCCTTGTAAGTGGGTTTATAATAAGAAATTCTTAGGGGACAACAATCAAAAGGGTAAGTATAAAGCCAGACTTCCAAGGAATTTAAACAGAAATAGGGAGTTGACTATACAGAGATTTTCTCCTCAGTTAAGCACACCTCGTTCAGAGTTATCTTAGCTATTGTGGCTTGTGAAGACCTTGAATTAGAGCAGATGGATGTTACTATAGCTTTCATACATGGAAGCTTAGAAGAGGAATTGAAGGAAATCGAAATCGGGATTTCTGTGAGCAGCGGAAGCAAGACTATCCCAAATTACAATCATGAATCAACAATACATTTACAATCGACTTCAAAACAAACGGTTATGCAAATAAATCCAAAAATTACAGCATGAAAAAAAAACCAAATGTACAGAGGGAAACTCTATACACATAGACAGAAACGTCTCCACGCTCCAATGCGCACTCTGATCGAACAACAACAACCACGAACACTTGATCTACATGACTGCAACACCGCAAGAATACTTCGCGCTCATCCTCAACGATCTCCTCGGTCATGATTTCTTTCACAACACGAACGACCTCCATAGCACCATGAACGGCCTCGGGAAAACCTCGACGGTGTCGAGTTGAGTCTGACACCGCCAACAAGGCGATCTTGGTATTCTTAGTGTGAGAATCCAGAGGGTGGGCTCTGTTCGGACTTGGTATGAGGCAGACAAACGGAGGAAACACAGATCGTGTACACGATTGGGAAAGTAGGAGATGGCGGAGACCTATCGTATAGGTCGATGCCCAATCGTTTAGATAAAGCTATGTGATCGTTTAGCAAAAGCTATGAGATTGTTTAGCTCTATCGTCTAGCTCGGTCTGTCGCGTACAGACTCTACACGATCGTTTACCTTGGGCCAGCGATTGTCTAGTAAACACTGCACGATCATTTAGTTTGCACCTGTACGATCGTTTAGCTAGCCCAACTGTCGTTTAGTAAATCTGTATTTACTTGACGAATTCCGTGAGTTTTTTTTTGCCTGTTAGAAAACTCAAAATCCTTTTTCCACTTTTGTAAAAACTTATCTTTTTCAAATAGGAAAACCAATTTTTCTTTTCAACTCATGGTTAGCATGATCCAATAACCACCCACTACTTTTGGTTATTTAAAAGAAAAAATATTAATTATCTAATAATTAATATTATTATAAATATAAATGTTAACCAACTTATCATACTATATTTATAACCTATAGTTTTAATATTTCATCTCATGAAACATATAAATCATATTTCTTTTTCTATTCCATGGTACTTAATGTAAATCTCATTTACATCAATCCTCCACTAGATGTATCTTATACATACCGATTATATCATATATAATCAAAATACCTCTTGTCAATTTGAACATTTCAAATCAACACCAAGAACTGATCCTCAACATGAATATAAGCTACCAAGGGGACCTCATGGACCTGTAGATCCGAAACTCCAACGGTGTGTGAATAACTGACTAAAATTTTTAGTCACGGGATCCATCATCCGTTAACTGCCAGACACTCCACTAAAGACCGACAGCTGAACTCTTCTCACTACAGATATATTACATGTCCATCTTAACCAATCAGCAGTGTGACAACCCTTCACAAATCACTCGTAAGTACAGTTGACCTAATAACCGTTATGCCCCTGTAGTTACATCTGTCTCCTTAAGTACCACTGATCCCTCTAATGAACATAAATTATAGTCCTACTATGACTGAGTCTTCTCTTCCAAAGAGAAGCTGTGGCCACTATGTTCAAGCCTCGGAATCAGTTCTTAAGGGAGCAATCTCTCTACTTATCCCTGCTTCGGGAAAGGAGTGAATTCCATCTTGTGGATTGAGTTCCCAGCTCCCAGATCAGACAAGTCCCCAAAAAGGTAGGCATATTGAGTTGGCAATCTGGCCACTCTCACTCATACTAATTAAAGGATCGCCCTCAAAGGCAGAAGTTCACAAAACACTCAGGATTGAGGTCGTGTCACCTATGGTCGTTTAGGTGAGATACAAGTCTTTAGTATCAATGGCGTTATATATAGAGTCTAGTCATCTCGTGGTCTAGGTCTTATACAAACTTTTTGTATAGGACACTCCCGCTCCATGTCTCCACACGAATGGTCAGGATCAACCATCTGTAGTAGTTTACAACACTTGCAAACCTCAACAAAGTGGGCTGTGTCCGTAGCGTCACCAGAATCAGGTATCCCACCTTAATCCTTATACTACAGACTGATTTAGGTTATCACTTGAGGCATGATCCACTTGTATATCACATATACATGCTTAAGTTCACATAAGAAGCTTTGTTTATTAGATATGAGTAAATGCTAGAATTAAATAATACTTATTTTATTCATTGAACAATGTGTATCTTTACAAAGCAACGAGACTCTGGGAGAATTAGGACACCAATCCCAATAGGAACTTTATATGGAACAACCTAAGGGCTTTGAAGTTCAAGGGAAGACAGACCTTGTTTATAAGTTGAAAAAGTCCCTATATGGGATTAAGCAATCACTTAGATGCTAGTATAAGAGGTTTGATGTCTTTATTAGCAAAATTAACTTTGTGAGACGCTTATATGATCCTCGTGTCTATTATAAGAAGCTTTATGATGGAAGCCTGATCTACTTATTGCTGTATATAGACGATATGTTGTTGGTAGGGAGAGATATGATCAAGCTGAATGAGATTAAAGATCAGTTAAATGTTGAGTTTGAGATGAAGAACCTAGGGTCAACTAAAAGGATCCTAGGAATGGAGATCACGAGACAAAGAAGTAGGAGGGAATTATTTTTATCATAGAGAGGAATTATTTTTTATCATAGAGACAATATACTCAAAGGTGCTAAACAAATTTAATATGTTTAATGCTAAATCAGTAACTACTCCTATGGGCCAACAATTCAAGCTATTTGCCAAGGACTTTCCTAAAGATCTAGCTATTTATCAAACTAAATGCAACCCGAATATATCTTCCATACATATATTTTCATATAAAATAGCATAAAATTAAATAAAAAAAGATTGATTCGGTATATGTATGTTCAATTTTTATGGATCATCAACTATTAAATCTTGGATGGAAATTTCTTTTACCTATATCTCTCAGTAATCTATTATTAACAACTTCTTTTCAACTCTTTTCACTGTAAAGGAATACCATATTCTATATTCACGACTGAGAAGCAAGCTGTCTAATGTTCCTTATTCTAATGCCACATAGTGTTTGATGTACTTAATGGTGTGCACTAGACCAGACCTAGCTTATAGCTCAAGTTTGGTTAGTAGGTATATGGAAAACCCTGGCAAGAACCATTGGGAAGCAACCAAACGGGTATTTCGATACCTAGTGGGCACAGTGAACAGAGGCCTTCTCTACACAACTCCTAGAGAACCTAATCTAAAGGGATATATTGATGCAAATTTTGTTGGAGACGGTGATAAGAGAAGATCCCTAACAGGTTTCTCCTTTATGTTAGGAGGAAACCTTATAAGTTGGAAGTCTAACCTACATTTAGTAGTCTCCTTATCAACTACTGAAGCCGAATTCATAGCAGTGTCAGAGGCATTTAAAGAAGCAATTTGGCTAGAAGCTTAATTAATGAGCTAGGCTACAAACAAGAATGAGTAGAGCTACTTTGTGACAACTAGAGTGTAATATATCTAACAAAGAATCATTAATATCATGACAGGACAAAACACATAGATGTTGAAGGATCTCATACCGAAGAGTTCCATGAGCGTGTTCGGATCCCCAATCTCACAGTGACCGAAATACAACAATATACATTCAACATATAGTTATGCAAACAAATCTTAATTAACGACATGTTATGAACAAAAAAATAACAAGGGAAAGAGTGCCATACTAGTTGAAGACGTTCTTCAAAGTTCAGCACTCAATGCAGCGGAACCCTTTAATCGATCTACCAACGCCCAGCAGCAGCATCTACCACGGACAACCACACTAACACGAACGCCACGGGGATGACACCACCACTAAAGAACCCCGGGAATTCTCAGAGTAAAAATTCAAAGGGTGGTCTTTGGTGAATTTGGTAGAGGAAGGAGGAAACACAAATTGTGTAGGCGATAAGCAAGTGGGAGGGAAAAAGACGCTATCGCATAACAAACTGCTTATCGTTTAGGAGAAGCTACATGATCGTGTAGGATTTACTAAACGATCGTATAGAAAAAGGTATATGATCGTTTAGCTAAATTGGTACACTATACGATCGTTTAGAGAATCTATGGGATCGTGTAGGTGACAGTAAAAGATCGTTTAGGCGTGAGGTAGACGATCGTTTAGACAGAGAGGACTATTGTATAGGCTCTAATTTTACGTAAGCGATCGTTTAGATGTTCACCAACGCGTGCTCTGAATTTTTTCTTCGGGCCATCAATCAAAATGAAAACTATTTTTATTTTAACTCATCAATTACAATAACCGACGTTGCCCCATTAACCCATGTCTGAACATGAATTTTGGATTAATTATCATATAATTAACCAACTAATTAATTAATAAATATAATCATATTATATTTTTATCCTATAGTTTGATATCACATATCTACTATAGTGTTTTCTCCTCTACTTGATATAAATCATATTTATATCTAATTTCCTCCAAAATAATGATCTCATACATTTAGTCAATTATATCATATATAATTAACCAGACCAATTATATCATATATAATTGAACTTCCTCTTGTCAATTTGAACATTTTAAATTAACCCAAATACTGATTCTCAACTTTATCCAAGCTACCCAGGGGACGTAATGGACATGTGGCTCGAAGCTCCAACGGTCTGTCAATAGCTGACTAAACTCTTTAGCCACGAGATCCACCATTCGTTAACTGTAAGACATTCCACTAAAGACCAACAGCTGAACTCTTCTTACCACAAATAGATTTCTGTGTCCATCGGATATAACCAATCATGAGTACGATGACCCTTCACAGATGCTCGTAAGTACAACTATCCCAATTTACTATTTTGCCCCTGTAGTTACATCTCACTCCTTAGGTATCACTGATTCCTCTAATGAAAAATACAACATAGTCCAACTATGTGTGAACACCTCTCGGGCCAAGAGAAGATATATGGCGCCACATCGTTCAAGCCTCGGAATCAACCTTAAGGGAGCTATCTATCTACTTACCCCTGCCTTTAGGAAGGAGTGAATTCCATCTTGTGTAGCTGAGTTCCCAGCTTCAAAATCATACGAATCCCTAAAATGGTAGGTTTGAAATGGCGATCTGGCCACTCGCACCCATACAAATCAAAGGACCGCCCTCAATGGCAGGAGTTCCCAACTCACTCAGGATTGAGGTCATGTTACCTATGGTCATCCTAGTGAAGTGAAGTCTCTGTCATGAACGGTAACGAGACGTTAACACTTCATGATCAAGTCTTATACAAACTCTTTGTATAGGATGACCCCACTTGCATGTCCCTAACACGAATGATCAGGATCAGATCATCTGTGACAAGTCACAACACTTGTGACCATTCCACAAAGCGGGCCGCATCCGTAGCGTTACCAGGATAAGGTTTCCCTCCTATATCCATATACTATAGACCATTTTGGTTATCACTCAAGACATGATCCACTTGTATGTCACCACATACATGCTTGAGTCACATACATAACCAAGAATTTTATGTTTATTGGTTTGTGGTAAAGCAAATAAAACAAGTAACTGAGCAAAAATACAAGATGTGAAGTAAATATCATATATTAACAACACAAGTGTTCGAACAAACTGTTTACAAACTTCAGGATAAGAGACTTTAGGGCATTAACCCCAACAGATGTAAAACTATACTTTATAAGAGAAATTATCAAAAAGGGCACAACCAATATTCAGAAGGTTAAATCAAAAGAGAATGTAGCTGATTTTTTATTAAAGCTTTACTAATAGGTCTTAAAAGAGCTATGTTTTGTATGTTCATTCCCTTAATTAAACTTTAAATTTTTGCTTAAAATGTCTATTTTATAGGTAAAATCCATTCCTGATACAAATTAAGTTATTTCAAAGAATTTAGAGCTAAATCGAGCCAAACGACACAAAAAATTACTTTAGAAGAAGAGCTAAGACAATTTACAACATTGCCCCTCAAAAGGATCAATTCAACATACTACAACAATGCTCGGAGTGTCGCAACGCTCCATACAACACTAAGCTCAATGCTAGCTCGACGCTGATGCACCTTTTTGCTGCAAAATAGGGTAGCGTCGCTGTAACGACCGGATCCTTACACATTATGATCCGACTGCTACGACATGTATACTTAGACTTTTCTATCATGAAATAAGTTTTGGTGAAAATTTCAAAGAACATATCTAATTTTTTATTAATTAGATAGAAAAGCTATATAAAAAGTTTATTTATCAAAGCACCAGGATCCATAAAACATTTACGTGGTGGTACAAAATGCATATGCCTATGATAGTGAGTTTGATGGTTGGCCATTTGAACGACGTCCAATTATGCCATCTACGCTGTATCCTTAACTACAAAGTCTGTAAAAATATAGGATGAGTATATAATATACCCAGTAAGTAGTTCTCACGTAGGGTAGTGACCAAATGCACAATCATAAGCAACATGTCATGAAAACATATGCTCGGGACCCAAAACGTATAATAACATGTGGTGGTCGGTTATGCTTCCAACATAAATCTCTCCGCCCTGATAGAAAGATGGGGACTTAAGCGGAAACTAACCCATCTGATGATTAGTGGGTCATGCAGTCAGTAGGGCCAGAGTCGCATCCAACATTAACCATTAGCATAAACGTAATATTGAACTAGAGGAGTGCAACCATACATACCCTGCCAGCCTATAAATTTCTCCGCCCTGATAGGAAGATGAGGACTTAAGCGGAAACTAACCCATCTGATGATTAGCGGGTCATGCAGTCAGTAGGGCCAGAGTCGCATCCAACATCAACCATTAACATAAACATAAGATTAGACTAGAGGGGTGCAACCATACATACCCTGCCAGCCCATAAATTTCTCCGCCCTAATAGGAAGATGAGGACTTAAGCGAAAACTAACCCATCTGATGATTAGTGGGTCATGCAGTCAGTAGGGCAGGAGTCGCATCCAACATCAACCATTAGCATAAATGTAATATTGGACTAGAAGAGTGCAACCATACATACCCTGCCAGCCCACAAATTTCTTCGCCCTGATAGGAAGATGAAGACTTAAGCGGAAACTAACCCATCTGATGATTAGCGGGTCATGCAGTCAGTAGGGCCAGAGTCGCATCCAACATCAACCATTAGTATAAACGTAATATTGGACTAGAGGGGTGCAACCATACATACCCTGCCAGCCCACAAATTTCTCCGCCCTGATAGAAAGATGAGGACTTAAGCGGAAACTAACCCATCTGATGATTAGCGGGTCATGCAGTCAGTAGGGCCAGAGTCGCATCCAACATCAACCATTAACATAAACATAAGATTAGACTAGAGGGATGCAACCATACATACCCTGCTAGCCCATAAATTTCTCCGCCCTGATAGGAAGATGAGGACTTAAGCGGAAACTAACCCATCTGATGATTAGTGGGTCATGTAGTCAGTAGGGCCAGAGTCGCATCCAACATCAACCATTAGCATAAACATAATATTGGACTAGAGGGGTGCAACCATACATACCCTGCCAGCCCACAAATTTCTCCACCCTGATACAAAGATGAGGACTTAAGCGGAAACTAACCCATCTGATGATTAGCGGGTCATGCAATCAGTAGGGCCGGAGTCGCATCCAACATCAACCATTAACATAAACGTAAGATTAGACTGGAAGCATAACTTACACCTAATTAAAACTTTATTTTAACGTAGTCGTGAACAAACATCATGCATGGGATCCCTTGTAGAGAAACGTGTTCTAAACATGTAATGCAATATAACAATGAACATAACTATGCAACATAATAAAGGTACACTACCATAGAACATTTAAAGAAAGGGTGAGATAAACTACTTACCTTGACTGTGATCTAATTATTTCTTATTATTCTTTATGATTTGATCAGTAGCGCTTTCCCTTTTTAAACTAGAAGGAAATTTGGGTAGCATCTTACTCGAGCTTTTCTCTTTTAGCATCACAGAACTTCCTCACTCACACTTACTCTTTCACACGATTCTTTGTTACTGAGATTTGTTTGAGAATGGGTTAAATCTTCAGCAAAGGGTCCTATTTATAGTAGTTTTCAGCTCTTCTCAGTGTGACAAATCATCCTAAAGGTGGCTTCTTTAAAATTACTTAGGGTTTAAGGATTCCTCTCAATAAGACACCTAATTCTTGGCTAACGTTTGCCCTTACGTCATCATTCTTTGTTTGTATTCAATTTTAGGGTTTTTCTATGTATAATCTATAAGATCGTGGCCAAATTCAACGCATAATCCACGCTTCTGTCCAAATCTTGCTCTCTTTGTTCTCAGAATCTCGCTCTCTCCAACTTTCTCGCTGGTTTGGCTCTCGCGACTTCCGCTCTCACTCACGCTGTCGTTGGTCTCAGTCGCGCTCTCGCTCTTGCTCCCGCTCTCGATCCCGCTCCCACTCCTGCTCCCACTCTTGCTCTCACTCCCGCTCCCGCTCTCGCTCCCTCTCTCGCTCCCACTCTTGCTCTCGCTTTCGCTCTCGCTCCCGCTCTTGCTCCGACTCTTTCGTACTGTCTCACTAAGAATCTCGCTCTCTCCAATGTTCTCTCCAATCTTGCTAGTTTTCATGCGTGGTTGCCTTCACTACTTGTGGATTCCACTTCCTCTTTTTAACTCTTTCAAATTTTAAGAGTATATGGGTAATTAATTCACCTCCAATTCTTCCAATGAGTAGTGCCCAAACAAAAAGTTATCTACTGCCCGTTGTCTCTTGAATTAGCTAGCGTCCAACTTCTAATTAGTCCTCCATGATTCTGCTCCTTCATTCATTATTTTGGGATAATGAATAAATTTCCAATTAATCCAATAAATTTCCAATTTCCAATTATTCATTTTTTTTCCTTCTAAATTTCCACCCCTTTAAATAAAATTTCGTCTTGCTTAATATTTGACATTTAATTTCCTGTATGCGTACAAATCTGGGTCGTTACAGTCGCAATGCTCTACGCAGTGTTGTAACGCTTTGAAGTTTACGAAAAACTAAAAAGCCGCACGCACGCCTATGTGCAACACAACGTTGGACTCCTTATTCATATTGTCGCAACGCTGCGATCCTCTTCAAAAAAAAATTCATTTTTTTTGTTGATAGGGAGAGAGTACTCAAAATTAGAGAGAATTTGACGAATTTACTTTTATCTTGAGAGAATTTTTTGTAAAATTGACAATTCCCTAGTGAATTGCTTAATGAATTTCATCATATCTTCAAGTATTTCTTTCAAGACCTCTCAATTCTATGGCTAGGTAAGTAGTTTCTTGGAAAATCTGTAGTTTAGGTTTAATTTCTTGAGTTCTTTTGTATATTTTCTTGAATTATTTGCATTCTTGAATGTTCGGAATTTAAATAGAAATTAATAGAAAATAATTGACACTTTGATTCTATTGATTCTTGTATGTAATTCTTGCTTGGCACTATTGCATAATGGTGAGATAGATTACAAAATTAAGCTTTCTTGCATTATTTTGGACATTTTACGAAATCAAACTCTTGAATTTATTAATTTAGAGCATTCATACAATTGTTCTAGAAATGTACTCTAATTTGTTTCTTGAATGTCATAATCATAATAACCCTAGTTTTTAAAGTAATTTAAGAAAAGAACATGATAAATACTACAAGGAGGTGTTTTTCACTTAGATTAGGGTTAATTGATATAATTCATGTTGATGGGCTATATGGGTCTTTAAGGGTCTTTCCTTATTGGATTATGGGATATTGAGTTTTCAATTATTTGTTCAAGAACAATGATAGGATTAAACCTAGTAACAAGATATCCCAAGAATCTTCTTCTATCAATTCTTTACTAAGAAAAATAGTAAGTTTGTGTTACAAATTGCTTTTATCTTCATTCTAATTAGTTTTTAGTTTCTTTACAACTTCCTCCCTCCAATTGTTATCTTTTTTAATTCAAAGTTCAATTTTTTTGGTCAATTAATAGAGGTTCCCTTGGGATTGGTATCTTACTTCCACTTTAACTACAGTTTTAGTAGTTGTTTAAGCATTATAATTTTCATTTGCTTGGGTAAGATAGAACTAACGACACCTATTTCCGACCTAAACATTTATCGAGACCTAAATTTGGTCACTGTATAAATCTACTAAGAGTAGTAGATTTCAATGAAGGGAAATAGTTACTTGATGCTGAAGATCTTCGAGGTGTTTTTGCCTGAAGAGGGGAAATTGTTGTGAAGTTGAATAAAAAACTCAAACTCTAGCCCCTGGTAAAACAAATAAAATAGAAAGTGGTGACAACTAATTACTCAGTTGTTTTTTTTATTTTAGTTATCTGTAATAAAAGGCAAAATGCAAGAAGAAAACCATTTATATAATTTCTTTCTATGTATGACAAAAAATGTTGTAAAAGTTTAGAGAGATAGAGTTTGAGAGGAAGTTGTTAAAGAACTTATCTCAATTCTGATGGTTGTAATCTTGTAGTCCTTGAATGAAGTTTGAAGATCGTTTGAAGAGTGGATGTAGGTGAAAACACCAAGTCACTATACGTCTCCGTGTTCATATTTCTCTTCTCATTTCATTACTTGAATTGCATGCTTGATTTTCCAACGTTTTGAATCCAAAATCTTCACTCGATTTCCTTTGGAAAGGGAAGAACAAAAGACAGTAATAAGAGAAAAAGAGAGATCAAAGTTTTTTTTTTAATTTTTCTTAATGTTTTTAATCGAAATGAAAAGCAGAAGAGATGAGGAAAGAAAAGTGCTTACCACCTATTGAAGCGATGTAACAGTCTGAACTCCACACACACAACATCTACTTCTTTTTGGTTTTCTTGGATAAGCTCAACCTGAAAGAAGGTTTTGGGTCTCGTTATTGTTGATCTCAGAGTCTAATATCAAGTGGTATCAAAGCATAGGTCTATTTCTTGAAGTTCTTGAAATGGCTACTGTCAAGTTTATAAACATTTGTGGAATAAACTCTAACTTTATATACATTTGTGCCCTCTAACTTGAAGTTCTAGATCTGCCACTTGATTTGGCTTATTAGTCAAGGATGGAAACTTGGATGTGGGTAAGTATTGAGTTTGTATGCAAATTTTGAAGGAAGAAGAAGGTTTATGAGTTTTTATTCCTTATTTTGAAAGTTCTTATAGTTTTAGGTTGAATAAGAAGAGGAGGAAGAAGAAGAAGGAGAAGACATGTAGAAAGAAGCTTACGATGCAGAAATTGAAGAAAGAGAGTAATTCATGTGATAAGAAGAAACCTTTAGTAAGTTGAGAAAATTTGGGAATTTAGATGTTACGAGGCTTATTAATTGAGAGTTGAGAGAGAGACGACTAAAAATGTAGGGAGTGAGTTGGGAGAGAGAGTGGAAGGTGGTTTAATTAGGTAAAGGACAAGGGTAGTATAAATGAGAATATTAAGAGAGCAAATTATATAAAATAAGTTGTTTAGATAGTTGTATTTGGTTTAGGTGGTTGATAAAGTGAGTTTACCACTTTGGTGTTGGATTAATATTCCAGACAAAACGGAGATCGAACGACATACAACTCTAGTTTCACTCCAGAAACTTAGTGAGTGGTTTACCTTATAAATGTTTTCTAATTTTGCTAAATATCATGGAGTATAAAATGATTTATGATTAAATGTTATTTAAATGAATTACCACGTGATTTTCAAAATATGTTTACGATCTTCATGATTTCATATTTAAAAATGATTTAGGAAATTTATCTTGAGATTTTAGAAAATTATTATCAAGATTTTCAAGTAAAGTCATGTTTTTAGCAGATTTTATGTCTTAAAGTATTTTAAAGAAAATGTGTTCCATGTAAATTTCTGGATTTATAAAATGATATTGAAAAGAAAGATAATGGTCTTAGAATGATTTATAAGATATGTGAAAGCAAGATGTTCAGAAGGGACAAGTTTTATGTACTAAGTTTAACATGGTTTTCAAACCACTAGATCGATGTACCCATGGTGATTTCCCACTACACTGACGTGAATATATTTTGGTAGTGTAGGCATGATATACATGAGGTTTTTGGGACCTACTTTAGCACATACATAGGTTTTGGGCCGTGTGTCAAGTATTTTTTTTCCGTTGGGGGTTGCTGATAACTTGTAAAAATAAAAGTTATTGTATCTCTTTCTTTAGAATAATTTGGAAAATTTAGAGGAAAATGCGTTAAATTTATATGGAATCTATAGAAAATAATCCTACGCTGCATTCATGTGTATACAAAACTCATAATCTTGGAAATTATAAAATTGGTCATTGTTGATTGCATGATTTGAAGAAAAATGAAGAAAAATGGCCAAGGAAGCAAAAGTTGCAGCCTAAAATACATAGAAGCGATCAGCTCAATGCCCACTTTTTCAACACAGAAAACTACGCGATAAGATGAAACAGGAGAGAGAAAATGACAAATGCGTAGGCGGTGGAAGTCCCATAAAGATTCAAGTTGGTAGTTGGTTTGAGACATATGCAACATAGCCAATGAATCTGTGATGTGAGTAGTCGGCGCAACAAGGTATGAAATTAAATGCAAGGTTTCGATGCATCATTAGAGAAAGACAAAGAACCTTCTTTTTGACGCTTATAAATAGTCTATTGAAGATTTGTCTAAGTACGAGACTTCTTACCAAGAAATTGACCAAAGTTCTATCCATTCTTCACCTAAAACTTGCCATTGCCACCACTCCTTCAAGCTTTTCTTTGGAGAATTTTGAGTGAGAGCTCAGTTTTCTTCTCTGAAAAAGGAGAAGAGAGACCACCACCACTATTGCAATCACATTCAAGCAGCCACCATTAGAGGCAAAGTGAACAAGAAATTGTGACCTGTGGTTTGACATATAATATTTCTCGCTTTTCCTTACATTTTTCTCAACATCTTCATTTTGCATTAAGTTGTAGAGATCGAAAAAATATTTGATCTTAATATGAATATAATTTCCTCCATATTCTATCCATCCATATCTCTTTTCGTAAGTATGAGCACCTAAATTCTTAATGGGTTGAGGAAGATAAGCTAACAGTTTTACTAAGTTATGCATAAGTAGGCGTTCATCTTGTTTAATGCATACATAATGAATTGCTGAGATCAAATCAAGAGATTGGTCTAGGTAAAAAAAAAAAATCAATTGCTTGAGAGAGTATGTGAGTGTGGAACTCGTTAAACAAGGAGAGAAGTGGCTTTAGAGATAAAGTTAACTTGTTGCAATAAAAAATTATCACATGCATCCTAGAGATAAGACATTATGACCCAAAACATTGAGAGGTAAAGTTCATTACTTTATGAGTTTATAGCATGAACACATGATTTTTGTACTGTTTAGGAAAATGTTAGTGGACCTTTCTCAAATAATGTTTTGTTATTAATATATTCTCCATTTTCAACGCACCCTACTTCATATAGTGATTATAATTGTCATTACAAATTCATCATCATTCATCACATCACCATCCACCCACTTGCAATCATACAATTGTCCATACTTGTAAGAATTCATTAGCTAGGAAACATCATTTTCAACGCATACTTGAAAATAACCCACTGCGTTAAGGTCAAACAATCATTTCATCACACTTTAGTCGTATGTCTCTGTGTTCGACGTTGGATCTCACCAAGACTACTCTATTTAGACTTGAACTTGGGACTAAATAGAAAAACATTGTGTTTAAAGTAAACTATCCATCTCATGTAGGATTCAAAGCACAACATAAGGCTATCATATCATCACATTATTCAATAGCACAAGTTTTTGGTATCGTTGCTAGGGACTACGAAAACTGATTTGTGCTAAAGTTTTTGTTTTTTATTTTCGTAGAACCTCAATTTTAGGTGTATTGCACCCTTGTGTGTGAAGTGGTGCAAAATATTATATGAGTGAAGGCACAACGCCTGAACCAGTATGTGACCTTGAGTTCGGATGGACGTTTCATACATGCTTAGGAACAAACTAGAAGAGATGATAGAGAAACATGGCTCGAGTAATGGAAGATCAACAAAACAACCTAATAACACCAAATGTGATAAAAAATGAAGGAAACAACGTTGTGAATAACACATTGGCGCCTGTCAGTTCCATACTTCTTACAAATGATCGCAACAAACCGATCAGAGATTACGCTTCGCCCAACCTATATGACTTTTCACCAGGCATCATGTGACCATTAACTGAAGGTACCTGATTTAAAAATGAAATTAGTAATGTTGTAGATGATCCAAAGAGTTAGATAGTTTAAAGGCACGCCAAGAGAAGATCCTCGTACCCACTTAAAAAGCTTCATTGGGATTTGCAACCCTTTTGTGCAAATGTCTCAGCTAAGGAATTTCAATTGTTCTTGTTTCCATTCTCTTTGAAAGATGAAGCAAGACAATGGACGTATGAACTAGAACTAGGTGAAATCAACTCATGAGAACAGATGGTGGCTAAATTCGTGAAGAAGTTCTTCCCTCCTATAGAAAATGCAAAGAGGCAAAGAGACATCACCAATTTTCAACAAAGGGATCATGAAACCTTGAGTGATGCTTGTAAGAGATTCAAGAAGTTGGTAGAAAATTGCTTGCATAACGGTTTGCTGGATTATGTGCAAATGGAATTTTTTTTTATGATGGACTTACAAAAACATCACAGATTGCAACTAACTTTATGACGGAAGGTAGCTTCCTACAAAAGACATACACTGAGGCAAAAGCCATTTCAGATCAAATTTTGCAGAACCATGAAGATTATGAGGACAATGGGTTTGGATCGCAGTCAAGTTCAAAAAGAAGAAACAATTTGAGAACAGATAATGACATCATCACGGCCCTACAAACACAAGTGACCTCAATGATGAAACTATTGCAAGCTATGTCAGTGAACAGAGATGGCGCAGGGAATGGTAACTAGCAATACAGAAGTACTGCGTCATATCACACAGTGGGTTAGCTTGTAGTGGAACTGAAAAATAAACCATTGGAGAATCTACTCAAAGAATACATACAAAAGAAAGAAGCTCAACTACAAAGTCAGACAATATCTATCAGGAATCTAGAACTCTAAGTGGGTTAGCTTGTAGTGGAACTGAAAAATAAACCATAAGAAACCTTACCAAGCAATACAGAAGTACTGCGTCATATCACACGGTGACATTGAGAAGTGGGAAGCCATTAATGGGAAATTCTAGAAGAAAAAACTCACTAATGAGATCAACCACTTAAGAGATTAATGATTTTTCTAACTTGCAACTCAATAATCAACCAATATAGCATTTGAAAATGAAGAACTCGATAGAAGAAAACTAAGAAACTGAGCATAGAGAATCATCCAAAAACGTGTCAACTTCAAATGCATCAGTAGATATGCGATCACGCCCCATCCACAAAGGTTAAAGAAAAAGAATGACGAAATCCAATATTGGTGCTTCTTAAATGTGTTAAAACAGTTGCATATCAACATTCTGTTGGTAAAAGCATTGGAACAAATGTCGTCATATGTGAAATTTTTGAAAAATATCTCTCCAGGAAAAGGAGGATTGTAGAATTTGAGACAATGACTTTGACATGGAAATGTAGCACCATAATACAAGAGAACATCCTAACAAAGATGAAAGATCCTAGGAGTTTCACTATTCCTTGCTCCATTGGAGGCATTGACATGGGCAAACCCTATGCGATCTATGGGACAACATAAATTTGATGCCTCTATCCATCTTTAAGAAGTTAGGAATTGGAGAAGTAAGGCCAAACTACAATGACATTGCAAATTGCAGATCATTCTCTTATACACCTTTGAGGAATAATTGAAGATGTATTGGTGAGAGTTAATAAATTTATCTTGCCCCAAGACTTCATAATCTTGGATTGTGAAGCAATCGAGAAGTGTCCATCATTATGGACGGACCATTCCTATCCACTGGGCGGGCACAGATTGACGTACATAAGGGTGAAATAAAAATGAAGGTAAATGAACAAGAGGTAAAATTCAACATCTTCAAGATGTTGAAATACCCAGACGAAATAGGCGCATGTCACACAATTGATGCAGAATACGATTGGCCATGTGAAACAAATCTTGAAGGTGATATTGAAGATGAAGAAAGTGAAGTGGACATACAACTCCTTGACACATGTTATACGGTAAAGGTTATTCAGAGGAACCTTGAACCTCTAGACTTAGGTGACCGAGAGACTAAGGTTAAAGCTTTGTTGGAATTTGGCAGATAGACGTCAAGACAACCTTTCTAAATGGCTATCTTGAAGAGAGTATCTATATGTCTCAACCAGAGAGGTTTATAGACTAGGGTCAAGAGCAAAAGGTTTGTTAACGTAAAAGATCCATTTATGGGTTGAAACAAGCATCTTGATCTTGAAATATGAGAATCGATACTACAAACAAATATTATGGCTTTGAACAAAATGTTGAGAAACCTTGCGTTTATTGGGGTTGATGCCCTAAAGTCTCGTGTTCTGTAATTTGTAAACAGTATATACGAACACCTGTGAATGTTAATATATGATATTTACTTCACATCTTATTATTTTGCTCGGTTATTTATTTTATTTGCTTTACCACAAACCAATAAACATAAAATTCTTGGTTATCTATATGTGACTCAAGCATGTATGTGGTGACATACAAGTGGATCGTGTCTTGAGTGATAACCAAAATAGTCTGTAGTAAATGGATAAAGGAGAGAAATCTTATCCTGGTAACGCTATGGATGCGGCCCACTTTGTCAAATGGTCACAAGTGTTGTGACTTGTCACAGATGAACTGATCCTGATCATTCCTGTTGGGGATATGCAAGTGGGGGCGTCCTATCCAAAGAGTATGTATAAGACCTGACCACGAAGTGTTAATGTCTTGTTATATAACATCGTTCATGACAGAAACTTCACTTCACTAGGGTGACCATAGGTAACATGACCTCAATCCTGAGTGAGTTGGGAGCTCCTGCCATTGAGGGCGGTTCTTTGATTTGTATGGGTGTAAGTGGCCAGGTCGCCGATTCAAACCTGCCATTTTGGGGATTCATCTGATTTGGGAGCTGGGAATTCAGCTATACAAGAAGGAATTCACTCCTTCCCCGAGGTAGGGGTAAGTAAATAGATGGCTCCCTTAAGGGCTGATTTCGAGACTTGAACGATGTGGCGCCACACATCTTCTCTTGGCCCGAAAGGTGTTCACACATAGTTGGACTATGTTGTATTGTTCATTAGAGAAATCAGTGGTACTTAAGAAGTGAGATGTAACTATAGGAGAAAAATGGTAAATTGGCCCAGCTGTACTTACGAGCATCTGTGAAGGGTCATTGTACTCATGATTGGTTATATCCAATGGACATAGGAATTTATCTGTGATAAGAAGAGTTCAACTATTGGTCTTTAGTGGAATCATTGACAGTTAACAGATGGTGGATCTCGTGGCTAAATAGTTTAGTTAGCTTTTCACATACCGTTAGAGCTTTGAGCCATAGGTTCATTAGGTCACATGGGTAGCTTGGATAAAATCAAGAACCAGTGTTTGGGTTAATTTGAAATATTCAAATTGACAAGAGGAAGTTCAATTATATATGATATAATTGGACTGGTTAATTATATATGATATAATTGGCTAAATGTATGAGATACATTATTTTGGAGGAAATTAGATATAAATATGATTTATATCAAGTAGAGGAGAAAATACTATAGTAGATATATAATATCAAACTATAGGATATAAATATAATATGATTATATTTCTTAATTAAATTAATTGATTAATTATTTGATAATTAATCGATTGATCCACGTTCGGATGTAGGAAGTGGGGCTGCGAAGGTTATGATAACTAGCGAATTAAAACAATGAAAATCATTTTCATTTCCATATTCAATCGTGCATTCGTATTCGCCTGCGCTCAAAAGAATCCGTGAAAGAGATCGCGAGAGCCTATACGATAGAAGCTCGTTCATCTAAACGATCATCTACCTCACGCTTTCTCTAAACGACCGTATACATCTTTCCTAAACAATCGTTCAGTTTTTCCTAAACGATCGTGTAGCTCTACCATACGATAAGCATTTCCGCTATACGATAGCAGAGTTTCATCTCCCACTTGCTTATCGTCTACACGACGCATTCTCCTCCGTTCTCTACCAAACTCACCAGAGCCCACTCTTTGGGTTTTTGATGCCGAGGATACCTGGGTTTCTCTTGTGGTTATGTTGTCCCTACTGCATTGTTCGTGTATGCTCGGATCGTGCTGTTGCAGTCGACATACTTGTCGGGTGCTGGTAGATCGGTGGGAGGTTTTCCGCTGCTAAGGATTCAGACATACGAAGAGAGTCTTCATCTGGTATGAACCTTTTCCTTGTGTTTTATTGTATTTAGAGCATGCCGATAATGAGTTTTATATGCATAACTGTCTGTACGGAATGTATGTTGTTTATATTTCGGTCATTGTGAAATCGGAGCGATCTAAGCTCGCTCATGGAACTCTCGGTATGAGATCCTTCAATTGGTATCAGAGCCAGGTTTCTGATACTCCGATTTCATCTGTTGCAATGAAATAACGTATACATTCATGGTGGGTGCATTTCTACACTGTTTTAAGTGTTAATTCTGCTGTTGATGTGCCAGATTAATGGATGTTTTCGGGATGAATTACCTTGGTTTGTTTAATTCCTTTTACATTTGTGGTTGTTTGTAAATGCCCCTGCGTTTTTGGGCATAAATAATCATAATCGAGTCTGTATTCAAAATATTTGAAGTCTTGAGTCGCTCGTCAAAGTTCTGGGAAAAGGTTGCGACTCTTCGAAGAAGGAGATGATCTAGGGTTGATCGCATCGTGCAGAAGAGGTTTTATGCAATCACTGTCCATTGCATCGTTAAGATGAAAGACTATGCGACTGTGGTTGAACATATCGGTTGAACGATGGGGTATGCGATCAAGAGTTGGTCGTATCGGGTTGACGATCGAGCACGCGATCGCTAAGTATCGTTTAATGCGCACGCGAGATAGACGATTGTTTAGATCTGCAAGCTTCATCGCTTAGTAACTGATTAAATGATCGCTTAGCATCGCAAGATAAATCGTTTACCAAGTTGCACGCATTGGTTAGATGATCAGACGCTCGCTTATCGTTTAAAGCATGCTTGACGATCATTTAGGTCAACAAGCTTCATCACTTAGTAACTGACTAAACGATCGCTTAGCATCGCAAGGTAAATCGTTTACCAAGTTGCACGCATCGGTTAGACGATCAGACGCTCGCGTATGGTTTAAAGCACGCTAGACGATCGTTTAGGTCAGCAAGCTTCATCCTTAGTAACTGACTAAACGATCGCTTAGTAACTTAAAGGTAAATCGTTTACTTGTCGTTGCGCTACACGATCGCATGGACGATCAGGCTTTGCAGCCTCGTCGTTGTCTACGCGATTGTTTGCTAAATGTTCCTATCGTTTAGTGTGCCTGAATGATCGTCTATCTGCGGAAGTTTGCTACACGATGAAGACCTCTTGGCGGTTCAAGACCCAGTTCGCCTGTGAACCGGTTTGCTCGATTAAAAATGTAATAGATAGGGTTTTTATTCCAATTTTTTTTTGTTTAAAGGCTCATCCCGATCCGTTAATCTATTTGTTTAATACATGTGATGTATGTTTTATATATCATATGGTATGCACATATAGTAAATCCCACCTTAGGTTATGCATTGATCATACCATCATCTCTTTATTTTAATTGTTATAATTTAAAGAAGCATGATTTTTAATTATGTAAGTACATACTCATGCATCATATAATATAAGAGTTATATTTATGCATGCATAAAAGGCATTGACATGCATCGTTTTTATATTATAATTTTTATAGTATAAGAGTGAATGATAGCATGCTTGCTTGGTTATTACGTGTTATATAAAAGTTATATAGTAATGACCGGACATTACATGAAGCATGACACATAGGTTACTTTATAAATGTTATAAATGCCTCGTTATGCGCAATGTTTTTTAGTTGTTTCTTTTTTAAGAGTTAAAGAGAAATTAGAACTAAAAGAAATAAGAAAGACATGCATGCTCACTTAGAAATAAGAAAGAAATTAGAACTAAGGAAGCAGTATGGCTTAGAAAGTTCTTGATTGGTCTGGAAATGGTTCCAAATATGCACCTGCTGATCACCCTCTATTGTGATAACAGTGGAGCAGTTGTAAATTCCAAGGAACCTAGAAGTGCAAGTATCATCTCTTCAGAGAGATAGGACACTAAGCAGATGTGATCGTCACACAGATAGTCTCAGAAGACAACTTAGTTGATCCATTTACAAATGCTCTCTCGACTAAAGTGTTCGAGGATCACCTAGTGGGATTAGGACTACAAGATAGATAAATTTAGGGTAAGTGGAGAATTATTGGGTATCTGATGCCCTAGTTTATTGTATTTATTCTCTCATACTCAACATTATATATTTGTATATATGTAAACCCATTGGAGTTTTGGTGTACATAACTGTCACATACATTTACTTAGTAAACCACTGCAAATAGATCAGTAAACCATCTTATGTTAGTCTACACTAGATTCCCTGCTTTCGAATTTGAGCTTACCAGAACACTTAAGTTAGATTTATACTTGTGCCTAGCTTAAGAAAACTTGTATGTAACTAGCAAAGTGTGCTTGAACATTAATTTATCATCTGTTCGATGCATACCATTATCTTCACACCAAGAAATAGATCATTCATTTTTCCACAATCATTTTCAAAATAAAAAAAGCACAACACAACAACTGTTGAAGGATTTGCCACATAGACCAAAGAGAGTTAAGACCAAAAAGTGGCCTTCAAAGTTTCAAAGTGCCAACCCACCTCAGCTTCTAGAACCTAAGAAGAGAAGATTGGTGCAGAAGGATCTTGAAATTAAGGCATTGAGCTCTGACAAGCAGATTCATGAAGAAAACTTTGAGCTCGACCATCTCTTCTCACCAGTTGAAGAAGAAAGAGAGTTTATACCTTTTCCTCCCCAGTCCGAATAGCAAAATAAGACCCCTCCTCTTGAAGATCAAAGAGAAAAGTCTCCCTCTCTACAACATAACTTAATGGAGCAAACTCCTCCACCGCATGACAACCATGAAAGAATCCCTTCTCCCACGCCTGAACGAGAGAATACTTCGCCTCCTCCTCCAAAGGAAGAGCGTGAAAAGACTCTCCCCTTCCTACTGAATCTGTGAAGGAAAAGACTCCGGCTCTTGAGGAGTTAAAGCATCAACCTGCTCTCCAATCTCCAACTCTTGTTAATGACTCAATAGGCCAAGGCCCCAACACTTTACATAATTTGCATGGGAAAAGTATTGGTGAGACAAGCAAGCGCTTGCCGCACGTTAGTTAAGAGCTTAGGCGCAACCTTCCTCATGAACCTAGCGCTGAGTATTTTGATCTGGACACGAACGAACTCTACAAATATCTGAATGACGGAATACTGAAGGCTATATTGGAGTCAATTGATATCGTGGCCAGTTAATAAGATGCTCTTAGACGTCAACATGAGGTGGTCATGCATCAACAAAATGAGTTGAGGCATGTTATTTAGTGCTAAGCATAGCAACAAGATTAGCTGATGTGACTAAACAAAGTTGAGGGAATTTTTTCAATGCCAAGCTCAGAGGCAAGACGAACAATTTCCTGTGCTGATGAATTATATTCGATTTTTTTGTTTAGCACATTCTAGCTCCTATCATTCCTTCATCCCTTCTACAGCCACTGTGATTTCTAGACATAGATGCTCCCCAATATGCCTAAAGATGATACCGAAGCTTGAGGGCGTTGTTTGTTCTTGATGTTCTTTTTCATTATTTGTTTTGTAATTTTTTAATGTCTTGTACTTCTCTTATATGCAATGAATGAAATATCAAGTTAATAAAATTTCTTCATAAAATTCCCTTGCGTTTGTCTCTTATACTTGTTTACTGTTACCTTAGCAATTCTCCTCATGTTTGTGCTTTTGCATTATGACCTCAATGATGATACTTATGCTGATCAACCTTTAGATCCATTAAAGATAAACGTTTAGTGCAAAGTGTTGGGATCTTTTCTTTAGGAAACATTTCTTGAATTTACTATGCACATAAGCTTTACCTCAAAGGTCTTTTACAATTTTTTTTTCTAAGCAATCTCATAACTCGATTTCAACAATGAGAGCCTTGCTGCCTTTAAAATTTGGGGGTGGGAGAGGTTTAAGCTAATGTGTTAAAACTTGTAAAAAAATATCTTTATTAATTATAAAATTTCATAAAATAAATAAAAACAAAAACAACTCCACTATCAGTTCAAGGAAAAACCAACCTAATAAGAGTTTAGTTCGAAAAGCACCTTCTCATAGTTCGATGCTGACATGACATCCATAGAAGCAAGCCAAAACGAAGGTGGGTAACCATGGTCAAAGTAAAAATAAAACAAATAAATTATGTAACTCCAATGTCTAAGTTAAAAGAAAAATCTAGCTAAGACAAGAGTTAAATTTGAAAAGGGCACTTGCTCGTAGTTAGATGTCCGCATGACACCTACGGGGGCTAGCCAAAATGAAGGTAGGTAACTTGAATTAACGCATATCCATTGATAAAATGTACTTAGTAAATAAAAAGGTAACAAAGAGAGATTTTATGTTATTGAACCATGAACGCATTACTGAAAAGAGAAATAAGAATGCCTATAAATAAGTAAGAGAATTTTAAGAATAAGCTTGCCGTATTTAAATTAGGAAATATTTCTATAGGAAAATGAATAAGACTTTGAAGCTAGCTGCTGGTCTATGAATCTCAAATTAGGAAATATGTTGAGAGATTAGGTTAATGCAATATACGCTAAGCCTATAAATACATGCTTGAAGACAAACATAGTTCTAAATTTGGGGGTGTGATAACTTGTAGAAATATAAGTTATTGTAATACTTTATTTAGAATAATTAGGGAAATTTAGTGGAAAATGCATAACTTGAAATGAAAATCATGTAAATATGTTAACTTTGCATTCAAACATTTACAAAACTTAATATCTTGAAAATTATAAAATCTAACATCTTTGAATGCATGATTTTAATGAAAAGAAGCTGAATTTGACAAAGAAACAAAAGCTGCAACCATTGGACGGATAAAAAGATTAGATCAACATGATCTTGCATGCAAAGAAGACTCATGCGTTGAATTAAAACACAAAGAGACAAAAACGACAAACACATTTACAATGGCAGTCTAATCAAGATTCAAGTTGGCAGTTGATTTGAGACAATCGTGGTGGAAACAATGAATTGGTGACGCGATGAAATCGACATAGCAGGGCATGGATTAAATGCAAAGGTTTCATATAATCATTAGAAAGAAGCTGAGAACCTTCCACTTTACGCTTATAAATAGCCCATTGATCTTTAATTCAAGTGTCTGACTTTTTGTCAAGAGATTGACTGAAACTCTACTCAAGTTTCTCCTCATTATAATCAACCTCGCAAACTCCTCTTTGAGGAATTCTGAGTGAGACCTTAATCTTCTTCTTTAATAAGGAAGAAAACGCCACCAACCACCATTGTCACCATAGTGAAGTAGCCACAATCATAGCCAAAGGGAGCAAGACATTGCAATCAACGACTTAACACTTCCAATTCTACATTTTACAGTATTTTTCTTTTTACTTTGAACTTGTATTGAGATTTTGAGATTGAGAAACTCTTTATTCTTACTATAAGCATGATTTCCTTCATTTCTCATCTATCCATGTTTTCACTTCTCTCCATCATGAGCAACTAATTTTTCAATGGTTGGGAAGAATGAATTAACATTCTCATAAGTTTTGTATAAGTTGAAGTTCATCTTGTTTGATGTATGCTTAATTTATTGCTTGAATTCATTTGACAGATGGATTTAAGTAGAAATAGTTAACTACTCGAGAGAGTAAGTGTCTGTGAAACTCATTAAACAAGAAAAGAAATAGCTTTAGAGATAAACTTAACTCTCTTTTGTCAAAATTAACTTATGCAGGCTTCCTAGAGATAACAAAAGTGTGGCTTAAAGCATTGAGAAATGAGTTCGTCATTTTATAAATTAAAGACATGAAAGGATACTTATGCATCACTTAAGGGAATGTTAGTGAATCTTCTCAACCCTACTTCACAATTGATCTTTGACACCTTTTAATGCACATTGCTTCATTTGTGTTGTAGTTCTGTGACCACCATCACCATTTTCATCACTCAATGCATCGCATCACATCACATTCAACACATTATATCTCCACTACCACTACTACTTTCACCATTCACTTTCATTCGTTCTCACCATCACTTGTACTTAATTCATAATTTAGTTGTACAAATACTAATCAACACATATATTAGATCAACCTGTGTCTACGCCCATTTTAATCTTTAAATTTGATATTTATTTTTAGTATAAAGTACTTGTGTTCGACCTTGGTTCTCACCAAGACACCTTCATTAAGTTTATACTTGAGCTTAATTTAGGAAAATTTGTAGGAAATAGAGCACACTATTCTTTTTCAAAATTCAAGACAACAATTATCAAGGGTAATAAAAGAGGGATTTTGACTCAGACATGAAGGACTTTAATATAAATCAAAGAGTAGTTGAAATTTACTATGACAACCAAAGAATCATTCATCTTTCTAAGAATGCACAATTCCACAGATATACAAAACATATTGATTTAAAGTTTCACTTTGTGCGTGATAAAAATAAAAAAAAGGAGAGATACAAGTATTTGTTGAGTTTTATATCCTAAAATACATGGTTTGTAAACATTAAACATATTCTCTATTGCAATAAAGATGTTTTGAGGTTTATTTAGTAAAAGATGTTATTGAATATGTGAATTGCACCCTTTTAACCCTAAATCCAATAAACTAAAAATTCCCTAACTGTAGCATGAATACTTGAACTATATATGGAGACATAAAAGTGGATTAAGTTCGAGTATATAGCCAAAACAACTATAGTATACAGATAAAATTGGGTACCTTATTCTGGGCTATGGATGCAACCCATTTTGTATTTGATACAAATGGTGTGATCTTGAATCGTTCATGTGGAGACATATGAGTTAGGGCATCCTATGTAATGAGCTAACTCGATCGGATACAGATCGGACCACGATTAGTAACTTTTGCTTTATAAACGTCGTTTATTGTTAAGACTGACTGTTTCAATTTGATGACCTAGGTAACTCGATCTTAATGCTGAGCTAACTATGAACTCATGTTTATTCGCGATTATCCTTTAATCTACATGGGTGAGAGTAGTTCAACATCGTTGACTCAATAAGCCTCCCATTTTAGAGGTATGACCAGGTAGATAGCTGGAGACATAGTCCTGCAAGATGGAATTCACTCCTACCCAATTCTAGAGATAGTACATAGGTTTTTCTTTTAAGTGCTGAATCCAGGTCTTGAACAAGAGGCCTCACCCTCTCATTGACTCGAGAGGGGCTTGGTTTGGTGGTTGGATCACAAACCAATTGTTCATTGGAGGATCAATGAGATTTAAGGAACAATATTTAATTATAGGGGTAAATGGTAATTTGGACCCAGCTGTAATTACGAACAATCTATGAAGGATCGACTTACTAATCATTGTTAAATTAAGTGGACAGAAATATATCTACAATGAGAAGAGTGTAGCTACTGGACTTTAGTGGAGTTTCCCGGTAATTAATGAATGTTGGTTAATTAGGTTAAAGAGTTTAGCCAGTTAATCTTGGATCGTTGGAGCTTATGATTTGTAGGTCCATTAGGTCCCCTACCAGCTCATATTGGACTAAACCTTAGGTTAGTGTAATTAGAAAATTTGAAATGTTCAAATTCAGTTAAGGGAATAAGCGTTGAATTATATGCGATATAATTGATGTAGTTATATAGTTTAATTGTTGAATTAAAAAAATTGGATAGTTGAAAATATTTAAATATGATTTAAATCTTGTACACATGAATAGAGAGTTGTTGGAGTTGATGCCCTAAATCTCGTAGGGTTCGGTAGTTTGTAATTGTATTGTACAAGCATTTTATTTGTTTAATAAAATATGAGATGTTTTATTTGACATTTAGTAGTATTAAACCCACAAACCAATAAACTAACATTCAAGGTTATTATCTGTAGCTTAAAAATATATTTAGAGACATACAAATGGATCATGTTTAAGTGATAACTTAAATGGTCTGTAGTAGATGGATAAGGCTGGATACCTTATCCTAGTGACATTACGAGTACGACCTGCTTTCTAGATGTTACACTTGTTGTAAAGTACTATAAATGATATGATCCTGATCATTCATGTGGAGACATGTGAGTAGGGATATTATATACAGAGGAGTTTATATAAGATCGGACCATGAAATGACTAGTTTCATTATATAACACCATTCATAATAGAGACTTATATTTCACCAGGATAACCATAGGTGACATGACCTGAATCCTAAGTGAGTTGTGAACTCCTGCCTATGAAGGTAGTCTTTTGATATGTATGGGTGAGAGTGGCCAGATCGTCGACTCAATAAGCCTACCATTTTGGGGATTTGTTTGATTAGGAAGCAGGGAACATAGCTACATAAGATGTAATTCACTCCTTCCCTGATGCTAGGGTAAATAAATAAATTGCTCCCTTAAGGGCTAATTTCAGGGTTTGAATAATGTGGTGCCATACCCTCTCTTGACCCAAGAAGAGTTAGTCATAATTGGACTATGACTTATTGTTCATTAGAGGGATCAATAGTACTTAAGGAGTTAGATATAACTACAGGGGCGAAATGGTAATTTTGGCCTAGTTGTACCTAGGAGCAATTTGTGAAGGGTCATCGTACAGTTGGCTAGTTATATCCAATGGACACAGAAATATATCTGTAGTGCGAAGAGTAAAACATTCGGTCTTTAGTGGAGTGCCAGACAGTTAATGGATGTTGAATAAGTTAATTAAAGAAGTTTAATTAATTATTCAAGTACCATTGGAGTATCAAACTACAGGTCCATGAGGTCCCCTTTGTAGCTCAACAATGATTAAATGAGAATTAATTATATGTGATATAATTGATTTAATTTAATTATATATGATGTAATTACTATAATGTATATGATACATATAATATAAAATTTATTTGAGAGAAAATAAATATTTGAATATGATTCAAATATTAATTATGTGAATGTGAATCATATAGTTGAATTTAGTATGAATAGGATTTATATTAAATACCGTGCATTAATGAGAGAATGTAAATTATAGGTTATATTATATTTGATACAATATTAAATTCTAGGTTATATGTTATATTTGATATAACATATAGTTTAATATATATTACATGATAAAGTGGTTATCATATAAATATTTATTAAATATTTTATTAAAATAATATTTTTAGTTAATTTATTTTTGAAAAATATTTGTGGAGGGAGTTCTTTTTCTCTCTACTACATGCATGTGTGGGTGAAGGTGCAGTGAGTTAGGTTTTTCCTTCTCCAGAATTACACATCAAACACACAAATGTTTTTCTCAAAAAAAAAAAAAAAAAAAAATCTCTGAATCTCACCCTTTCCTTCTTTGAATCTTACTCCCTCACCCAAAATACTACAAAGCCCACACCTCTTGCAGATTCTCTTCCCCTACAGAGAATATAGAAGATTCTGATTGGTGGTGGTCATTTAGGGTTTCGAGTATGTTACAGTTCGTGGCATTTTGGAGAAGAGGATACATGAAGAAGATTGGATTTTCAAGGGTTAGTTTTTCCTAATCTTCTTATCTCAATTTCATAAATGCATGCTGTAATTTTAAATTGTTGCTAATGCATAATTTTCTGATTATTCGGTAAAATTGTATGTTCTATAAAAATTGAGATTTGGGACCTATCCCCATTTCCACACTGGACCTTCACTGGTTCTTTCAAGATTCATGTTTGGGATTAATGTTCGTTGTTAATTTAATATTTTATATTAAATTAATATTATTAAGTAATTATTTAAAATTAATTATTAGAATTATTTTTATTTAAAAAGATTTAAATTAATTATTTTAATTAATTAAAAAAATTCATTTTAATTTATTTTTTGAAAAGTGGGATTTTCCCACTTATCCCACTATAATCACCACATCAAAATCCACTTCATGCATATTGAATTGGTGTCAAATTCTCATGTAATTTTGATTGCATGATTTTATTGATTAAATAGATGAAAAATCAATTGAGAGAGAATTCCCATGGTTGGCCTTTTGAAGCTTAAAGTTTTCACTCAGTGTTGAACATAAAAAACTCTCCATAGCTTAAAATTCCCTTCAATTCTATCACAAATTGGATCCCCGTTCTAAGGTCGGAGAATAACGGAGAAGAATCTAGCAGTGATCCACGAAGTGTTTAGATCAGAAGCGAGCCAAGGATTACACAAATTTAGAATTTTCTACAAAGATTATATTCTGAAACCCTAATTGCACTTTATGAATATGCATGCTTTAATCCTAAAATTAATGCAGTTAGAGTGCATAGAATCTTGATTGTTTCTGCATTCTCATTGTAATCAGGACTCTTACAGTATTGAAGGTATATACCTTGAAGAACACAATAAAAATTCTTACGAAGCCAAGGATTAAACTCAAGCTACTAAACTATGTTGAGCTGATCGACTTCGATAAATAAAATCATTATTGGAAGGAATTGAAGAAATTATGAAATTGGATTCAAGGTACAGATTTGTAAAGTTTGAATTCATCGACTCTAAACTGTACTAAATACTCTATTTGTAACTAAATCTACCTAAAAGGTGATTTAGAGATTAAAAAGGGAGTATTAGAGAAAACAGAATGTATATACTTATCTCGAAAGATTTCTTCAAGAATAGTTCTTCCTTTTCGTGGAGGTAGGCACTGTGCAACTTACATCTATGTGTTTACATTCTTCCTTACTTTCCTTCCTTGAACTGACATTTGTGTTTCTCCTTTTCTTCTGCATTTTGCCATTAGAGGAAAAGAGAGAGCTTGGATGAGAGCATTTTATTATTTTGCTTGAGAAAATATATAAACTAATTTCTTCAAGAACAGAAGAGTTACCTCACGTGGTGATCGGTTCAGCTACGCGACCTCACCTCCTTCATCCAAATTCAATAGTGGTCTCTCACTATATTTTGGATCAGATTAGTTCTTGAGTTGGTTTTCAACATGTTTAAGCACAACATTTTTTGTATACATTCTCTGGTTTTGTTTTCATTGGACCAAAAACAAGCAAAGGGTCTTCCCTCTTTTCTCCTTCTCAACTCTCTCGATCCCTGTTTGAAGATTCATGTATGGCAGTTGATTTAGAGTGGTGAGGGAGATGAGATTTTTCAGCACTTTATTTCAATCATCATCAATGAGTCTTAAAACATCCATGGAAAATCACACTTTTCAGTCTTGCTCTAATACCACATGTAAACTTTAACTTCATGATTATACAATAAAAACCCTAATATTGTATACAATAATAAATGTCAAGATATTTGAATTAGATCATCCACGATACACATTATTTAGAATAACATACTTTAATCCATGATAGTGGTCTTCTGTGGGATTGTGTTTCTCTCTCTTGACCTTCCTTCAGAACTTAATTAGGTTTCCTAATGAGGAGAAAGAACTATTTAATAAGTCCCTGAGGTTTCATCTTTATGTAGACACCTCCCATCAGGGTTTTAATTAAGCAATTATCTTTTACTTGGTTGGCCCAATAAAATAATAGGCCTAAAAGACAAAATAATAGATAATGCACATGAGTCACATTAATGATACATCTTCTAACACATACTATAAAACATGTCGCTCTTTAGATGAGATTTGAGTTATTTTCAAGAGTTCCTTTTAAAGATGGAGATTATTTGCATGATGAAGATGATGTCGATAGTAGAAAGAAACTTATGATGGATGCTTTTGGTTAAAGCATACAAAATCTAGTTATGTATTTGTGAATAGTATGTGGAAGAGAGGTGACAGAGAATGTGTTTGTGGAAACATTTCTAGATTTTTGCAAGCAAATGCACTTTCTTTTAATTTACTCAAAGATTCCTATTTTAAAATTATGTTAGATTCAATTTCTTCATTTGATCCTGGACTGAAACTTCTATTATATCATGAGGTTAGATGTACTTTTTTAAAAGAAAGAGGTGGAAAAAGCAACACCAAGTTGTTAGAAAAGCATAGAGTCAATCAGGATGCACATTAAAGTCTCATGGTTGGACAAATGGGAAGGATCGAAGAGATTGGGGATGATAATGTAGTTCAAGTGGTAATAGATAGTGTATCTACTTATGTTAAAGCTGGAGAAATGTTAATGACTAAAAGTAAATGACTTTTTTGGTCTCCTTGTGCTGCACATTGCCTAGGCTTGATTTTATCTGATATTTGTGATATGCCCTTACATAATGATATAGTTTCTAAAGCGAAAAAAGTTACTGTTAATATTTATCAGCATTCTTGCGTTCTAAACCTTATAAGGAAGTATACTAAAGGGAGAGAATTAATAAGGGCTGGTGTGACACAATTTGCAACTTCTTACTTGACATTGTGAAGCATAACAGAAAATAAGATAGTCTGAGGGCAATGTTTGCATCTAGAAATTGACAACAAAGCAACTATACAAAGAAGTCTGATGGGGCTACAATAATAAAAATTATTCTTACTGATTCAAACTTTTGGTCATCAATAAAGTAGTGTTTAAAATGTGTTATCCCCTTGGTAAGAGTTTTAAGCCTTATTGATCATGAAGATTGGAGACCTGCAATGGGCTATGTATATGAATCAATGGACAGAGCAAAGAAATAGATTGATAAATATTTTAACAACATAAGAAATATTATAAATTTATTTGTGATATAATTGATAAGAGATGGACAATGAAACTTTATAGGTCTCTACATGCAACAACGAATTATCTTAACGTAAGATAAAATTTCATTCCCAATTTTTAGAATTAGTATTTTAATTTATGATTTTTTATGTCTACTAATTAGGTTTTAAAAAGTAATACATAGGTTCCACTGTGCTCCTGAATTTAATGTTGATTATAAGGTCAAGATTGGAATTCATCAAACTATTCAAAGAATGTATCCTTCATCATAGAGAAAAAATTGATAAACAACTAAACATATTCCATAATACAGAGAGTATCCTTGGAATTGATATGACAGTACAAATGTGCACCACAAAAGACAACCAGGTAAGACATTATTTAGAATTGCAATTTTCCAAGACTCAATAGATATTATGACGAAAATGTATGTGTATTGTATTCAAGCATTATTATGGGAATGCTTTGGAGGAGGCTGCAAGAACTCCAAAATCTTGCTATTAGAATTCTTAGCTTGATTGGTAGTACAATAGGATGTAAGAGAAATTGGAGTACATTCGATTAGGTATGATATTATGGAAAATAAATTTTATAAAAATTAGAACTAGTAATAAAAATATAACATAAATTTTTCTCAAGTGCATTCAAAGAGAAATCATTTGAAACAACAACTTGTGTTTGTCAAATATGATCTTCAATTAGAAGCAAGACACAAGAAGAGAATCTTAGAACGAGAATCATATGATTCTATTTGTCTGTCAGATTTACAATCTGATGATGAATGAATTATAGAGAAAGAAGATCTGACATTTCAAATGATGTCTCGTGGACGAATGTAAATGATTTTTTTTGACACGCAAGAAATTGAGAATAGCAAAAAGAGGAAGAGGGTAATGATTTTACTCTATTTTAATTATTATTTTTTCTTTTTATAAGTAATAGTCTTTCCTATTTATTTTTTTGATTTAGGACCTAGAGATCTATTTAAAAAAAAAAAAAAACGGAGAAGAGACACATGAACAAGACAATGACAAACTATTAGCTGATATTAATTTTTAAGATAGAAAGTTAATAGTTGAACATTGAAACTTGAGAACAAAGAAGTTCTATTGTTTCCAATGTTTTTCCATACTTATCTTGAAGTTAGTCGGATGTTTTTTTTTCTTAGTTATTATAAATTTTGAAGTTAGTTTGTGTTTTTATATATCTTTTGAATTCATTCAGTTTCTTTATTTTAAGTTTTCATATTTATAATTATATTTATATGTTATCTATCAAATTAAAACTGACGATACACAATACACTAAAATTAAAATTTGATACATGTTTCGTTTCACAATTTAACAACCTTGACTAAATCTATCTAATATTATTTAGAGATTAAAAATAGAGTAGGATAGAAAATAGTGTATGTACTTTTCGCAAAAGATTTCTTCAAGAATAGTTTTTCCTTCTTATGGATGTAGGTACTCTTGTTGAACCATGTGCATCTATATATTCACATTCTACTTTACCTTCTTTGAAGTTGTGTGCCAATTAGAGAGGAAAGAGAGTTTTGATGAGGGAATATATTATATATATATATCTATATATATTATATTAGTTTCTTTGGGTTGCTAAATTTTTATATATATTATTATTTTTTTGTTTCTACCTTTTTTACATTTATTTTGGACCTTCTTTTCTTTTCAATTTTTAGTCTATTTTTGTTTAGAATTAAATAATTTTTCTACTTGTTTTTTATTTAGGACATTGAAACTTTTTTTAAGATTTAAATCAACAATGAGATGTTAAAATAATTTTCTTATTTTATGTTTAAAAATATTATATTTATCTTTTACACAATTTAAAATGTAACAATTTTTTAAATTTAAAACACATTTGAATCACTCAAATATAAACTTGTTTTAATTGTAAAATATAAACATGAACTAAATGTCTTCTATTGTGGGTGAATTTCACATCAAGGGCAAAAGCAACATAACAAAAAAAATAGGATAGCAGAAGCAACCATGGAAAGACCAAAATTGGCCTAGGAAAAGGAGGCTGGCTTAGGCATGACCTTGGCTCAGGGCCAAGGCCAACCCTGACCAAACACTTAATGGGGGATGCGTAATGTATACCCCAGCCCAAAGTAACATTTTAGGACAAAAATATGGTCTAAGGGATCTCTTCCTTGAATTACTGATGGCTTGTAAAACTACAAGCTATTGCAGCCTTTTATTTAGAATTATGAGGGTTGATGAGTAGAATATGCGTTAATATTACTAAGAATTCATGTGGAATAATGAGCTTGCATTGAGTAGTACTGAAAATCCTCGCTAACCATATATCATGCGTTTTTTTGCGTCAAAATGTTTATTTTTTAATTGTTGTAGGGATCGATTGCATGTGTTGATCTTAAACCATCACAAAGTTGATCGCATGCGTTGATCTTAATGAAGACACGTTGGTCGCATGAAATGTCGCAACTACAGTGATAAACCATGATAGGATGATGATCACAAAGTGGTTGGAATGCGTTGATACTTCAGAAGAAACAATCATGAACACATACCTTGTGAGTATAAAAGAGATAAGATCATAATGACATTTCACCTACCACGTTAGTAATGGCAGTGATTCAGAGCGGGATTATTAAAGCTGTCGACGTTTGAGCTCTATAAATAGAGCCTCTTGGAGCCCAAATTCAAAGCATCCAGGACTCTACCTTGGGAATATTCTTGTGATCACAGACGAGAGCATGAGCAAAATTTCTTTGAGAGTTCTTCATTTTCACAACTTCCTCCGATTGACGACTGGAGCTTCGCTTGAAATCGAGCTCGAAAGAGACTACTCCACCGCCCATCCATTGCACTATTGGTAGCCTTGACATACATCTGATGGAAGTAAGAGATTGCCTACATCTAGCCTTCCACCTCTCTTCTCACATCTGTATTGTATTACATTTTGGCTTAAGACATTAATATAGTTTTGTAATCAATGCATCTCTTTAATTTCTTATGTTGGGTTTTATGCCCTAAAACTCGCAGATAGTAAATGTAACTTTTGACTATTCATTAATAAATTATTATTGATGTTTTTCAATAAAGTGTTATTGTTTATCTTATGTTAATCATGCCTAAATAACTATAATCCAATAAACTAACATCCTGGGCTGTTGTATGAGTCTTGAGCTATATGCGGAGACGTACGGTGATCACTGTTCAAGATACAACCTAAAGGATCTATAGTATAAGGATCTATAGTATAAGGATAAGGTTGGGTACCATAACCTGTAACACTATGGATACGACCTACTTTGTATTTGATACAAACACAATGATTCAACGTATTCGTGTTGGAGACATGTGAATGGAGGTATCCCATGCAATGAGTTTGCATGAGACCGGACTGTGAAATAACAACCCCTAGCTGTAACACCGTTGACTAGTTAGGTTTCTATTTCACTAGGATGACCTAGGCAACTTAATCTCAATCCTGAGTGAGTTATATCTCCTGTTCACGAGGGATTGTTCTTTTATTTGTGTGGGTGAGAATGGCTGGCTCGCCGACTCAATAGGCGTACCATTTTGAGGACAAAACTGAGTGGATAGTTGAGAACGTAATTTCATAAGAGGGAATTCACTCATTTCCCGCTTTAGGAAAGTAGATGGTTGTTTCCTTAAGTGGTATTTCCGGGTCTTAAACATAGGGCCCTATCCTCTCATTGGCCTGAGAGGGATCTTTGTTTGTTGGTTGGACCACAAACAGATTATTCATTAGAGGAACATTGATACTTAAGGATGTAGAAGTAACCTAGAGGTAAAATGATAATTTGACCCAACTGGTGTTACGAACACTCGTGAAGGACTAACTCGCTGTTATTGGTCTATATCCGTGGACACAGTAATATATCTACAGTGAGAAGAGTGCAACTGCGAGTCTATAGTGGATTGTACCCATAGTTAACGAATATTGATTAACTCGATTAATGAGTTTAGCCAATTAATCTCATATAGTTGGAGCTTCTGATCTATAGATCCATTAGGTCCCACTGATAGCTCAAAAAAGGGTATTGATGAAACTAAAGTAATTTGAATTGTTCAAATTAACTAAGGGAAAATAAAATAATGTAGGTTGATACATTATAATATAAAGTTTATAATTTAATTAAACTTTATGATATAAATTTATTTTTTAATTTAATTTAAAAATTAATTTATGGGAGAACCATATATTTGAAGGATTTCAAATATTAAATGTAATATGAATTAATTTCATATTAAAACTATAGGTTAAAAATAATGCGCATAAGATGTACATTAAAATTATGGATTATATGATAGAAAGATAATTGAATGTGATTCAATTATAAGGTTAAATTAAATATGCGATATTTAATTTAATGATTAATTAATTGAAGAATTAATTATTTTAATTTAATTATATTTAATTAAATATGATTTGATTAAATTAATTGAATTGAAACTATAGGTTATGTGAGATGGATGTATATGATTCTAATACACATTTAATTAAATATAGGAAATATTTAATTATTATTAATTAATAATTTTTTAAATTTAATTTTTTAATAAATTAAATTCGATTTAATTTATTTAGTTAAATTAAATATATTTATTATTATTTAATGAATTAAAATAGATTAAAATTAGATTTTTTTTAATTTTAATTAATAATTATAATAATAAATAAAGTTAAAAAAAATATTTAGTTACTATAGTCTTGAGCTAGATTTGTTTATTTAGTTACGTTTTTTTTATGGGGAGCCAGAGTCTTCTCCCTGATTTTCTCCCACTCCCTCAGATTCTCACGCAAAATCGAAGGTTTTAACGAAAAAAAATCTCTCAATCAGTACTGAGTACAAACTTCTCTGAATTTGATTTTTTTCTTCTCCCAAACGAAGAAAGGGGATCCTACTATCCCGCCTCAGAAAACCCAATAGATGATACCAGTGAAGGCTTTCTTGGGAGTATCGTTAATATCTAGAGATTTTTCAAAAAGGTATGATTTCCTCTTTCTTTATTCTGTTGAAAATGTATGTTTTGCCTACGTTTATTTTCCAATGCTGTTTTGTTTGATATTAAATTAAAGTAAGATATGATTTCTTCCACTGCATGAGGCTTTAATCCCTGCAATTGGTATCAGAGCAAGCTCTGTTTTAATCTCAAGTTTAATTTTGCATTGGTTTTAGGTAGGATTAAATGCATTATGAATGTTTTTGGTTTGATGTGAACTGTTTGGGTTTAATTGGCCATAAATTTACATTTTTTTATGTGGTTTCATCATGTAAGGGCCTTTGCGTATTGAACATTTTAATGTAAATCGAGTCTGTAAGTCCTGTTTAGAGGTTGAAGATCGATGAAGATCAGGATCAATTTTGGCCAAAAACGGAGGAATACAGTGGCTGCAATTCGAAAAAAAAAATCGGAAAACGGCGACGACGGCTGAAATAGGAAGGGTGCGGTTTTGGCCTGTTTTTGACAGTTTTGTTCATGGTTTCAGCTCTTTTGGTCCGGTCGGGTGCGGTTGAAGAGTACTTAGGATAAAATTAGTAAAATTAATGTAATAAACAAAATACTATAGATGAGACTAAATATTATTCAAAATATAAACAGTAGTCTTTACTACATATCCCAAAAACGAGTTAGAAAGTTGAGCATAACTCATCATAGACCAAACCATGTCCAACGGGATTTTGTTTCACCTTTTCGATACACTATTTTGTTTAGGTGTACTTAAGGCTGAGAGTTGGGATGTAATTCCATGTTCCATTATATAGTTTTGGAATCTTCGGTCCATATACTCTCCATCAATTAGATCGTAGTGTTTTTATCTTTTTACCTAATAAGTTTTCAACTCCAGTCTTATACTTCTTGAACTTTGATAGGTCTTGTAAAAGACTATCTTTTTGATGATAAAACCCCAAATTCTATCATAATTGTTTGCTTAAAATAGCTATTTTAGTTGGAAAACTCCAATCTCAACTGAACGAAGCTATTTCAGGAGATTTGGAGCTAATTCAAGCCAAATGACACCCAAAGAACGCTTAACAAAAAGATCTATGATGAATTTCCACTTTGCCCCTCAAAAGGAACAATTCAACACTCTTCAGAAATGCTTGCAGCGTCGTGACACTCCTTACAACACTAATTCTAACGCTAGCTTAATGCTTGAAGACAGATTGCATCTATTTGCTGTGAAATAGGACAGCGTTGCAATGCTTGACCCAGGGTCGCAACGCTCCAACGCGCCTTGTGCAACCAAGCGTCAGCATAGTGTTGCAACGTTAGCCCAATGGTTCTTGACTTTTCTACGATTCAGCATTGCAACGCTGGCCTTGGCGTCGTAATGCTATGACTACTAATATAAATTTTGTTGTTTCATTTTCAGCGGGGAAGGAAGAAAAACTTAAACTTCTAGAGAGAGATTTCGAATTTACGAAGCTATTCTTGTAAAGTTTGGAGAGATTCAATCAATTTGTATTCAATCCTTATACCAATTATGCAACAATCAATGTTTGCTAGAAGAATTTCATCATCCATGAGTAGGTAATTCTTTTTCTTGGGAAATTATGTAGATCGGCACTTTCTTAAGACTTTTCCTTAAAATTTCTTTCATGTAATTACTTTCTTTTGAATGTTCTTGCTGAAATTTAGAATAAAATTGATTATGAATGAATTGACAACTCAAGATTAATCAATTTTTGTATGTAAAAATTTACATAGTTCTATAACATATTTATAATTAAGGTTGTAAGAATTAGTAGTCTTCATAGAAAATGTGGACTTCATTTCCTCTTTTCTTTAAAGAGCCTATTAATTCAGAACATTCATGCAATCAATCTTGAATTTTTTGTCTTTTGATTTGAAGATTTAGAATAGTTAAGAAAACCTATGAGTTTAATGCAATTTAGGGATTAATTATGAAATGTCTTAAGGAAGCAATTAAGACCTAGATTAGGGTTAATTGTCAAATTAGCTAATTGGGGCATTAAGAATTTATTTTTAATGAACTATTGAATAATCTAATTGCATGATTATTTGTTAAGTCAATGATAGAATTGCCTAGTTTACATAAAATCCCCAAGATTTCATTTTCAATTGAATCTTATCTCATAATCTCTCATACTTCTCTCATTACCAAATTTCTTATATCAATTCTTACTTTTTCCCTTAGTTTCTAGTTCTTGAAAACAAACAACCTCCTCCCCCCTCCCCCCATTTAATCTTTTGCATGTTGGAATTCAATTAGTCTATTTTAGGCCAATTAATAGAGGTTCTCTTGGGATCGACCTCTTACTCACTATCATTACGTGCTAGTTTTAGTTGTAGTTAGAGTATTATAAATTTCATTTGTTTTAGTTAAGATAGAATTAACGACACATATTTTAGCACCAAACAAACTTTTCAAGTGATTCAGAATTATGTTGCACTAGGTATAGATACCCCATATCTAGAATAATCATCTATGAAAGAGATGAAATATTCATACCCTCATCGTGCTCTTACATTTATCGAACCACAAAGATTTAAATGTATAAGCTCCAAAGTCTCTTTGGATCTATAACTTGTTTCAGTAAACTGTTGTTTTATCATTCTGCCTTCTAGGCATGATTCATATACATGTAAATAGTTTTCTTCTAAACCATTTAGAAGTCCACTTTTCACCAATCTCTCAATCCTATTGAAATTAATGTGACCTAACCTTAGATGCCAAAGATGAGCATTTTTTTAGGAGAAACTCTCGATCTTTTAATCGTTGTTGCCATTTTGAAAATTTAAGTATTTAGCACGGCTTTTGTAACTAATGGCCTTAGTATATATAAGTTTCTTTCCATTGAACCAAAGCCTAGTTCCATTCAATTCTTAAAAATAAACACTTTATTTTCAAAGAAGGATAGGGAATATTTTTATCCAATCAGACAAGAAACAAAAATTAAGTTTCTCTTGGTATGAGGAACTATATATATGTCATCCAATAACATATATCGTTTCTTGTCAAAAAATAACTTAAGTTTGCCTACAACAATAGCTGAAATGGCTTCACTGGTATCGACTCTGAGATTCATCTCTCCAGTTACCAATTGTCTCTAGAAATTAAAACCCTGATAGGATGAACATGCATGATTAGTAGCTCCTGAATTAACTATCCAGAAAAAATCATCATTCTTTACTAAGCACATCTCCAAGACAAATAAGTTAGATTTATTTTCTTCGGAGTTCTTCGTCTACTGGAGTGTAGTGGGATTAGCTCCATAAACTATACCATAAACTCCAAATTTCATCTCAGTGGATAATCCTAATTGATTGACTTCACTAGATTTAGCAACGTTTGCTTTTTCTATTGGTCCCTTGACATTCAATATGGACTGGAGTTTATCTAGGGAGCCGACAATACTGGTGTCATCATCATCAATCCCATTTAGCTTGAATTGTGAGAACTTTTCCTGAAACAATTCTTACATTGATTGCATGATCTGATGTGCAGTGACCATACTCTCAAATCTTTTGGCTAAGACATCAGGTATGCATGCCAAAATGTAGACTCGGACCTTATCATTAGCCTTCATCCATATTTTGTATGCATCACGAACATTTCGTGTTACATCAGGGGTTGGGACTTAAGGACAATTTTGAGTCAAGACGATGTTGAGGTCGTTAACCACGAAAAAAGTTTTAATTGAATCTTTCCAAGTTGTATAATTAAAATCGGTCGAATTAATAGAGGCAAATAACAGAAAAATACAGTTTGATATTTTTGCTAAAAAGAAACAAATTGGTCTACATTAGATTTTAGCATAACTCTAAAACATTCAATCAATTTTAGAAAAAACTACATGAACCCCATATAACATCTAATTTTTGCAATGATGCTTAAGTGATTTAGGACAAAAGTGCTGGACAGGTACTAGCACGCAGCAGAATCGATGAGGATCAATAAACACTCTAATTGATTAATTTTGGCAAAACCAAAAGCAAGTTTAAAAAGAATTTAATGGGTTTCAAGACATATCTTTGAAGAACTGTTGAAATCTTGATTTCCAACTGCTAAATCCTCCAAATCTTTGTGCAGACCGCCACAAGATCTTCCCTCCATTCTTTTGGTGCTCTAGATTGAGTTGTGGGACTCAAAATAACCTGGAATCAAAGAGAATTTGGAGAATCCTCACTGCAACAACCCAAATGAAGAACACCTTCCTCTTCTACCCGAATTTTCAGAAAAAATTCAATCGGTTGCCTTCCCTTCAACTTCACTCCAATCTCTTCAATATATTGCAGACTATCATGAAAGAGATTTGTTGCAAGGGATACAACTCATGCTTAGAGTTATTGAAGGTTGAAGATGTGTTCTTTGTTAGCAAGTTTGAAGATGAAGATGGAAAAATCTAAATTTTCCTTTTTGTGTTTTTCTATTTCCAAAATCTAAAATTGATTTTAAAATAATATTTTATTTCTAAAATCAAAATTTTATTAATTTTACAAATGAATTTCAAAAATTAATTTTCTAATAAAATCAATAAATAATTATTTAAACAATTTAAATAATTCTAATTAATTTAATATCCAATATTAAATTAATTTTTACACAAACCCGTCTTCATATATTTAAATCATATTTAAATATATATTATCCAATTCAATTTGATTCTAATTTGAACGTTTCAAATTAACTTATCACGCTACTCTAGAGCTAATTCATTTCCGAGCTAGTAGAGGGACCTCATGGACCTACAGATCATGGGCTCCAATGACCCAAGATTAATCGATTAAACTTATTAGACCGATCTAACCCCCATACTTTAACTAATGGGTCATTCCACTAAAGCCCATAGTTGAACTCCCCTCACTGTAGATATATTATGTCCATTCGATATAACCATGATTAGTAAGTCAACCCTTCATAGGTTGTTCGTAATGATGGCTAGGTCGAATCTTTGTTTTACCCTCGAAATTACCTCTTGTTCCTTAAGTCCCCACTGATCTCTAATGAACAATTGTTTTGTAATCCAATAAAAAAAATCGAGTCCTTCTCGGGCCAGTGAGGGAGGGGGGGAGAGACCCTTGTTCGAGACTCAGAATCACACTTAAGGGAATAACCTCTCTACTATCCCTAAAAGCGGGTAGGAGTGAATTCCATCTTGCACCCTATGTCCCTAGCTATCTATCCAGTCTTACCTCTGAAATGGGAGGTTTATTGAGCCGGTGCTGTTGAGCTAACCCTCACCTATGCAAATCTAAGAATAATTCCAAATAAACAGGAGTTCATAGTTAGCTTAGGATTAAGGTTAAGTTACCTAGGTCATCGCTTTGAAATAGTCAGTCTTAAACAGTAAACAACGTTATAAAGTAAGAATGACTAATTTCGTGATTCGATCTTGTACAAATCCTTTTGCACAAGGACACCCCCACTTCTCATGTCACAACATGAATGAATTAGGATCACTTCGTTTGTAGCACTTTACAACTCCTTTGAACAACTACAAAGTAGACCACTTCCAATAGTGTTACCAGAATAAGGTACTCAATCTTATTCATATACTATAGATCATTTTGACTATTTACTTGAACCTGATCCACCTTTATGTCTCCACATAAAGTTGAAGTACTCATCCAAGAGTCAAGGGACTTTTAGGTTTATTGGATTTCTATGAAGCAATAATATCTATTCAATAGCACCTTATTGAATTTTTCAGAATAAGTTCCATTGTTTACATACAATGAGTTTTAGAACATAAAACCTAACAACGCTGTTAAATTGAATATTTCAAAATTTGATGACCTAGGGTAACTCAATCTCAATCCTGAGCTAACTATGAACTCTTGTTTATTCGGGATTGTCTTTTGATCTGCATAGGTGAGAGTAATCCAACAACACTGCTCAATAAGCCTTTCATTTTAGGGATAAGATCGGAAAGATAGCTAGGGACATAGTCTTGCAAGATGGAACTCACTCCTACTCGATCTAGGGTTAGCAGATAGGTTGTTCTCTAAGTACTAATTCTTGGTCTTGAAGAATGGGGTCCCGCCCTCTCATGATTGAGAGGATCATTGTTTATTGATTAGATCATAAAATAATTATTTGATAGAGGATTAATGGGAGCATAAGTATGTATTTATAGGGGTACAATGGTAATCCTGACCTAGCTATAAATACAAACAACCTATGAATGATCGACTTACTGATTATGGTTAAAATGGACAGAAATATATTTACAGTGAGGAGAGCGTAACTATCGAGCTATAGTGGCGTGTCTCAGTAGTTAACGAATATTGATTAATTCAGTCTAAAGAGTTTAGCCAATTAATCTCAAATCTTTGGAGCTCATGATCTATAGGTCCATAAGGTCCCTTTATTAGCTCGTAACTGTGTCACTCATGATCTATATGTTTCACTTCGTGTCACCTTGGGATTAACCTCCATTCGAAAAGTGAGTACATGAATGAAAATTATGGTGAATAGGGGAAGTAATTCACAACAAAATCAAGTGCGATATTTTGATTTTTATTCTCACGTTCTAAGAGTTTCACATCTTGAGATTCATGCGACGCTTCATGTCACCTTGGGAGTGACCTCCATTCGGAAAGTGTTTTCAGGAGTCAATATCAAGGTGAATGAGGAGTTGTTCAATGTAAAATCAAATATGTGATATATTGATTTCAACTCTCATGTCCCTAGAAAGTTCACATTGTGAGATTCATATGACGCTTCGTGTCACCCTGGGAGTGACCTCCATTCGAAAAGTGTTTGTATGGATCAATATCAAGGTGATGGGGGAAGTAGTTCATAGTAATTGGGTGAAGGATATATGTCAACATGTCTTGCGGTCTCTTTCGTTTGTTTGGACCCTGAGATTCCTATGTTGCTTCTGCTTGTCATCTTTAAGTCAGTTTTGCTAGTCGTTTAAGGACGACTATCCCCTCAAAGGGTTGTAACATAGGATTCAGAACAACTCTAACTCCAGAAATGGATAGGATTTCTTAGGTTGTTTTCAACTTTGACTTTGCAATTTGGTAGCATCGTTGGGGCCGATCTCTGAGGTCTGAAAACGGAGAGTTACACTTATGAAATTACTAAAGTGTTAGTAATTTCTGAAAAAAAATGGTAGCTAAATGACTATCGGATTATGAGTTATTCTGGGGATAGTATTTAGTCAAGAATGTCTTGCTATAGTATCGTTGAAAAAATAATGAAATTTTGGGTACATTATCACTTTGTTAAAATATGATTGGGTTTAAAAAAAATTCTCTAATAAAATTTGTTTATATTTTCAAAATGACGAGTTCTTTAGTACAACTATTGGCTTCTGATAATCTTATTGGGAATAATTATGCTATGTAGAAATCAAACTTAAATACAATACAGGTGATTGATGACCTACGGTTCGTTTTAACAGAGAAGTGTTCTCCCGTTCCTGGCCCAAATACGAATCAAAATGTTCGGGATGCATACGATAGGTGGATCAAGGCTAATGAGAAAGCTCATGCCTATATTCTTGCCAGTGTATCTAATGTATTGGTCAAGAAACATGAGAGCATGATTACTGCCAAAGAGATTAGGGAATCTCTGCGTGGGATGTTTGGACAACCGTTCTTCTCCCTGAGGCATGATGCTATCAAATACATTTACAACTTTCGTAAGAAAGAAGGGGTCTCTGTTAGAGAACATGTTCTGAACATGATGGTCCATTTCAACGTGGCAGAAGTAAACGGTGCATTGATGAGAAGAGTCAAGTTGGTTTTATTCTTGAATCTCTTCTGAAGAGTTTCTTGCAGTTCTGTACAAACGCACTGATGAATAAAATAGAATATAACTTGACCATGCTTCTCAATGAGCTACGAGCTTACTAGACCATGATGAAGCTAAAGGACTGGAATTAGAAATAAATTGTACTATTATTGAGAAAAGAGGATCGTCCTCTAAAAAGCCTGATATTGCTTCTTCTTCAAAGAATAAGAGTATTCCGGTAAAGAAGAATAAGGGGAAGGGGAAAAAGAAACCTACTGGCAGAAAAGGCAAGGCAAATGCTACAGAAAAAGGAAAATGTTTCTACTGTAGTGAAGAAGGGCACTAGAAGAGAAACTACCCATAATACCTTGCAGAGAAGAGCAGAGGAAGGAAGACAAGGAAACTAGTTCCTTGTAAACTCCAAGTTTTGAACATGGGAGTATTTCTCAGAACAACCAACGGGAGAAACAGTTGCTGTCAGAAGATAAAATTGTTTATTTTTTGTTATTATAATGAAAGTTATTTTATCTTTTTGTAAAGAACATATTGTATAATTTTTTTTTTGTTATAAATGAAATGTTCATTAACAAAAGTTATATTTGTTCTACTGTAAAGCAACTTCTGTTAGAACCAATTAAGTTAAAAGCCATATGTAAATATTTAGATATTTAAAAACGACTAGCAAACAATAATGGAAAATAGTTATTTAACCTAAATTATAAGTTCAGAACACTTGAAAGGTTCAAAGTGTATAAAACTTATTAGGTAAAATAAAATCCAGAATACTTCGTTTAGATCAAAGTAAGGAATATAGAAAGTTTGAGATTTCTAGGACTATTCTGACAGAACATGAAATCAAGTGAAAAATTTCTACACCTAGTTACCTTAATTGTTTTGAACATTATTTCAATCTTAAGGTATTTCTGAAAATCTGTATGAGATATGGAGAATTAAAAGCTGTTTATGATATGTAAAAGATGTTCACATAGTTTAGAAATCTGAAAAGATCGACACATGTGTTAATGTCGAATCCTTAAGTGTTGAAATATTATTCACAAGATATGTCTATCTGTAGACAATTCAAAAGTAGTATATTTTTCAAGTAAATTAAAATCGACAATTCAAAATTAGTATATTTTTCAAGTAAATTAAAATGAAATGTTTGTGTTGACAAATACTAAATTTTCTGAAAAAATATATAAGATCACCATATATTATTTGTATTCCATAAAAGCAAATATATATCAATAAAGAGTTATCAATTAAAATAGATACTGTAATAAAAGTTGTTTGGGCAGATAATATGCATCTTACTCAAAGAGTTCAGGGTACCTCAATATAGTAGGAGGAATGTATGACTTCCTAGCCATTATTTGGGTTTAGTGGAAAATCAATTCATCAAGTCTTGGTGACAGTATCGAGAAACAAGAGTTATGAAAATAAGATGCTTTCCTTATATAGTTTAATAAAAAGCCCATTGTATACTAACGTGTTTACAACAATTCTTTTGACTAAAATGTTTGAGAATCTCCTAGTAAGACTAGGACTATGAGGTAAAATAACCTAGGGCAAGTGAGAGAAAAACCCATGGGTATGTGATACCTAAAGGCAAACCATGGGTATATGATATCCTAGTTTATTTTATTTCTCCGTAAAACTCAAAAAACTCAGTATTATATATTCATATGTATGTTACCATTGGAGTTTTAGTCCAAGTGAGAGTTTGTTGGGTTTTATGTCCTAAAACTTGTGATTTGTAAACAATAAACTCATTTTGTAATTTAATAAAGTTGTTATTGAATATATGAATTGTTTATTTTGTTTTAGAAATAAATCCAATAAACAAAAAGGTCCATGACTATTATATGAGTACTTGAACTTTATGTGGAGAGTTAAAAGTGGATCAGGTTTGAGTAAATAATCAAAATGATCTATAGTATATGAATAAGGTTGTGTGCATCCATAGTATAGTATATAAATAAGTGAGAGTTAAAAGCGGCCCATTATGTAGTTGTTACAAGGAGTTGTAAAGTGTTACAAATGAAGTGATCCTGATTCGTACATGTAGTGATATGAGGATTGGGGGCATCCTGTGCAATGAGTTTGGACAAGATTGGACCACAAAATAAGTCACTCTTACTTTCTAACGCTGTTTATTTTTTAAGATTGGTTATTTCAAAACAATGACCTAGGTAACTTGACCTTAATCCTTAGCTAACTATGAACTCCTGTTTATTCGAGATTAACCTTAGATTTGCATAGGTTAGGGTAGCTCAACAATGCTGGCTCAATAAGCCTCCCATTTCAGGGGTAAGACCGAGTAGATAGCTGGGGGACATAAGGTGCAAAATGGAATTCACTCCAACTCGCTTTCAGGGATAGTAGAGAGGCTGTTTCCTTAAGTGTTGACTCCAAGTCTGAACAAGGGACTCCACTCTCTCATTGGCTCGAGAGGGACTCGGTTTGATGATTGGATCACAAATCAATTGTTCATTAGAGGATCAGTGGGACTTAAGAAACAAGAAGTAATTTCGGGGGTAAAACAACCTTTTGACCCAACTGTTATTATGATCAACCTGTGAAGGGTTAACTTACTAATCATGGTTATATCAGGTGGACACAATATATCTACAGTGAACGGAGTGCAACTACGGGCTTTAGTGGAGTGACCCAATAGTTAATGAATGGGGGTTAATTCGGTGTAAAGAGTTTAGCCGATTAATCTTGGATCGTTGGAGCCCATGATCTGTAGGTCCACTAGGTTCCCCTACAAACGAATTATCCTTAGAGTAGCGTGATAAGTTGTTTTGAAACGTTCAAATTAGAATTAAGAGAATTAGTAATTATATGTGATATAATTACACATTTAGTTTTGGAACTAAACGGAATTGGAGAATAAATTAATTTTTAAATTTGATCTAAATATTAAATTCATGAATAGGGATTCATGGTGGTAGAATTGGTGTTAAATTAATTTAATATTTGATATTAACTTAATTAAAGTTAATTAAATTGTTTAATTAATTATTAATTATTAATTTTATTAAAAAATAATTTTGAATTAATTTTGTAAAATCAATAAAGAATTTTAGTTTTAATTGTGAAACGCAATCAAGATTTTACTTTTTGAAATTGAATTTCAAATTTAAAAAGAAAATAAGAAATAGGAAAATTTCAAATGTGGGATTTTCCACTAAGAAAGCAAGTTTCTTAGTCATATTTACACTTCCAAATCCACCTTAAATTGGAAGTAGGTGCTGGATCTCATGCAAGGCTGTTAGTTGCATGAAATTCATGCAATATAAAGATGAAATTTGGAGTGGAATGAAGACCTCAATCGTTGCTGAAGCTGAGAATGTGTATTTGAAGAAGTGTTCTTCACACTATGAAAAAACCAATAACCTCCTCTCCAATTCCCCTCGATTCAAGCTTATTTTGAGTCCTACAACTCAATCTAAGGCACCAAGAGAATAAAAGGGAAGACCTTGTGGTAATTCACATTCAAATAAGAGGGAGATTGCAGCTAAAGATCGTGAATCAAAGGTACTTCAAAGGTTAGTATTGAAAATCTAGTTTTAGTTTAATGAGCATGCTTAGTTTGAAACCAAAATTAATGAATTAGATTGCTTAATGATCCTGTTTTACTTCCGTTTCTTGCTTCTTGAATCCAACACTAGGAGCCTTAGATTGAGTTGTGGGACTCAAAACAAGCTAGAATTGAAGGAATTTGAAGGAGAAAGGCACTGGTTTTTCTGCAACTGAAGAACACTTTTTCATAAAATTTTTTCAGGAAATCAACTGGTTTTTGCATGTTCTTTTCAACTGCAAAAACTATGTGTTTTATCCCAGTACACCATGCAATCAGATTGCATCAGAAAATCCCTGCTCCTACTTCAAATTTGGGTGGAATTCAACAAATGGTATGTGACTAAGGTGCGTGGTTTAAAGTTGGAAAATCACACTTTTGGGTTTTTGAAAAAAATCAGAATTTTCCACCTAATTTTGGAAACTATTTTCAAAATTAAAAACATAATTTTTAGTTTTAATTTTATCATTAAACTAAAATTTGTTAATTTTACCAAAAATTAATTCAATTAATTAATTTTTTTAAAATTAATAACTAATGAAATAATTTTATTCATTCTATTAATTTTATATCAAATATTAAATTAATTTAACACCAATTTCATTTATATCATATTTAAATATTAATTGATTTTCCAATTTAAATCATATCTATTCATGAAATTAATATTTAAATCATATTTAAATATTAATCGATTCTCCAATTTCGTTTAAAATCATAACTAAAAGTGTAATTATATCAAGTATAATTACTAATTCCCTTAATTCGAATTTGAACGTTCCAAATTAACTTATCACGCTATTTTAAGGCTTAATCCATTTGTGAGCTAGTAGGGGAGTCTAATGGACCTACAGATAATGAGCTCCAACGATCCGTGATTAATTGGCTAAACTCTTTAGTCTAAATTAATCCCTATTCGTTAACTACCGGGTCACTCCACTAAAGCCCAGTAGTTGCACTCCCCTTACTGTAGATATATTGTGTCAACTTGATATAACCATGATTAGTAAGTCGACCCTTGAATATTGTTCGTAATAACGGTTGGGTTAAATATTGTTTTAGCCCCGAAATTACATCTTGCTCCTTAAGTTCCACTGATCCTCTAATGAACAATCAGTTTATGATCCAATCATTAAACCAGATCTCTCTTGGTCAATGAGAGGATGAGGTCTCTTGTTCAAGAACTAGATTTAGCACTTAAGAGAACAACCTTCCTCTTATCCCTAAATCGGGTAGGCGTGAATTCCATCTTGCATCCTATGTCCCCAACTATCTATCCGGTCTTACCTCTGAAATGGGAAGCTTATTGAACTGGCACTTTTGAGCCAACCCTCACTTATGCAAATTTAAGGATAATCTAAATAAATAGAACTTCATAGTTAGTTCATGGTTAAGATCGAGTTACCTAGATCATCTAAGTGAACTAGTCAGTCTTAAAAAGTAAATAGTGTTATAAAGTAAGAGTGACTTATTTTTCAGTCCGATCTTATGCAAACTCATTGCATAAGACGCCCTCACTCCTCATGTCAATACATGAACGAATCAGGATCACTTCGTTTGTAGCACCTTACAACAAATTGTAACAACTACTGAGTGGGCCATATCCGATAGTGTTACCAGAATAAGGCACCAACCTTATTCGTAAACTATAGACCGTTTTGGCTATTCACTCGAACTTAATCCATCTTTATGTCTCCAAATAAAGTTCAAGTATTCATATAATAGTCATGAATTTTAGTTTATTGGATTTGTTCTTTACAAGTGCAATTGAATAAACGTCAAATAAAATCTTTATTGATAATAGAAAATGTTTAACTTTACAAATTGTGAATTTTGAGACATATACCCCAACAAGAATGGTGTTGCAGAAAAGAGAAATCGAACTTTGTTGGTCTTGGTCGTTCGATAATGAGTTATCCTTAGTTACCTCAATCTTTTTGTGGGTATGTAGTACAGACTATTGTATATATTTTGAACATAGTTCCCAAAAAACGTGTTTCTGAAACACTGTATGAGTTATGGAGAGGACATAAAGGTAGTTTACATCACTTCAGAATCTAGGGATATATGGCACACGTATTGGTGCAAAATCCCAAGAAGCTGGAATGATGTTCAAAATTATGCCTATTTATAGGATACCCTAAAGAAACAAAAGGTGGACTGTTTTATGATCCTTAATAAGATAAAGTATTTATATAAAAAATTTCTACATTCTTGGAAGAAGATCATATTAAGAGTCATCAACCTTGCAGTAAATTAGTATTGAGTGAAATGACCAGAGAAACTATAGATAGATCGATAAAGTTGTTGATCAAACTAGTCCATCAACAACAATTGTTGCCCATCACGTCCTTTTCAAGAGTTGAGAATGCCTCGACTAATGGGAGGGTTGTTTATCAACCTGACCACTACATGGGTTTAACAGAAACTCAGGTCATCATACCTGATGATGGCCTAGAGGATCCATTAACCTTTAAACAGGAAATGGAAGATGTTGATAAGGAACAATGAATAAAAGCCATGAACCTAGAAATGGAGTCAATATACTTCAATTTTGTTTGGAAACTTATAGATCAACCAGATGAGATTAAACCTATTGGTTGCAAATGAATTTACAAGCAAAAACGAGACCAAACTGGCAAGGTGCAAACCTATAAAGCTAGACTCGTAGAAAAAGGTTTTACCCAAAGAGAGGGGCTAGGCTATGAAGAAACATTCTCTCTTGTTGCCATTATAAAATAAATAAGAATACTTTGTCCATTGTTGAATATTATGACTATGAAATATGGAAAATGAATGTCAAGACAACCTTTTTAAATGGCCATCTTGATGAAAGTATTTTCATGTTTTAACCAGAAGGGTTCATTAAATAGGGTCAAGAGCAAAAAGTTTATATGCTGAAAGGGTCCATTTATGGATTCAAACAAGCATTTAAATCCTGAAATATAAGGTTTGATAATGCGATCAAATCTTACGACTTTGAACAGAATATTGACGAACCTTGTGCTTACAAGAAGATAGTCAACAAAATTGTAGTTTTCATGGTTCTTTATGTTGATGATATCTTGCTTATTGGGAATAGAAAAAGTTTCCTTCCTGACGTAAAGAGATGGCTAGCATCAAAATTTCAAATCAAAGATTTAGGAGACACTTAATATGTTCTTGGGATCCAAATTATTCGGAAAGAATAACATCCTAGCACTATCTCAAGCATCTTATATTGATAAGAAGTTGTTAAGGTATAATATGCAAAATTCCAAAAAAGGTAAGTTACCTTTTAGACATGGAATTCATTTGTCAAAGGAACAATGTCCTAAAATGCCTCAAGAAATTGAGGAAATGAAAAAAATTCTATATGCATCAGCAGTTGGGAGTCTGATGTACGCTATTTTATGTACATGTCCTGACATATGCTTTGCAGTTGAAATTATCAGCAGGATTTAGTCTAACCCTGGACACAGTCATTGGACTGCTGTTAAGAACATCCTCAAGTATCTTCGAAGAACGAGGGATTATATGCTCGTGTATGGGCCTAAAGATTTGATCCTTATGAGATACACTGATTCTGATTTTCAAATTGATGTAGATTCGAGGAAATCTACTTCATGATAAGTTTTTACTCTTAATGGATGAGCTATAGTGTGGAGAAGCATCAAACAAAGTTATATCACCGACTCCATGATGGAAGCTGAATATGTAGCTGCATGAGAAACAGCTAAAGAAGTAGTGTGGCTACGCAAGTTCTTGATGGATTTGGAAGTAGTTCAAAATATGCATCTGCCTATCACCCTATATTGTGATAATATTGGAGCGGTTGCCAATTCAAAGGAACCGAGAAACCACAAACGTGAAAAACATATCGAAAGAAAGGGCCATCTCATCAGGGAGATGGTACACTGAGGAGACGTGATAGTCACGAAGATAGCCTCAGAAGATATTTTACTGATCCGTTTACGAAGGTCCTCTCGGCTAAAGTGTTAGAGGGCTACTTGGTCGAACTAGGACTACGAGCTTCATAATCAAAGGCAAGTGGGAGAATGTCAAAGGTATATAGATGCCCTATTTTATGAGTATTTTCTCTCTATTTTCTCAATTTTGTAAACATTATATATTTGTATATATTTGTAACTCACTAGAGTATTAGTCCATGTAGGAGATTGTTGGGAATGTCCTAAAACTCGCCGTTCGTAAATGTCAGAAACACAATCTATTTATCAATAAAAGTATTATTTAGTATTTCATTTAAAAATAGTTATTGATATTGCATTTTGTTATAAAAATCCAATAAACAAATTCATGGCTATAATATGAATACTTTAACTTTATACGGAGATATAAAAGTGGATCAAGTTCTAGTATATAGCCAAAATGGTCTGGATGAGATTGGGTACCTCATCCTAGTAACATTATTGGATATGACCCACGTTGTATAATGATACAAATGACGTGATCCCAAAATCATTCATGTGGAGACTTGCATGTGGGGGCATCTTATGCAAAAGACGTTTGCATAAGATCGGACTTAAAATAGTCACTTTTCTTTGTCAAGATTATTTACTGTTAAAATTGACTATTTCAATATTCGATGACCTAGGATAACTCGATCTCAATCCTGAGCTAACTATGAACTCATGTTTATTCGGGATTGTCTTTTGATCTGCATAGGTGAGAGTAGTCCAACAACACTACTCAATAAGCCTCCCATTTTGGGGATAAGACCAGATAGATAGCTGGGACATAGTTCTGCAAGATAGAATTAACTCCTACCTGATTTAGGGTCAACAGATAGGTTGTTCTCTTAAATACTGATTCCTGGTCTTGAAGAATAGGGTCCCGCCCTCTCATGATTGAGAGGATCATGGTTTATTGGTTGGATCATAAACCAATTGTTCAATAGAGGATTAGTGGAAACTGAAGGAGCAAGCTGTATTTACAGTGGTAAAACAATAATCTTGACCCAACTGTAAATACGAACGACCTGTGAAGGATCGACTTACTGATTGTGGTTAAAGTGGACATAAATATATCTACAGTGAGGAGAGTGCAACTATCGAGCTATAGTAGTGTGTCTTGGTAGTTAACGAATGTTGATTAATTTGGTCCGAAGAGTTTAGCCAATTAATCTCAAATCGTTGCAGCTCATGATCTGTAGGTCTATAAGTTCCCTCTACTAGCTCGTAAAATTATATTTTAGATTAGTGAATTGAGCAGTTTTGAAATGTTCAAAATCAAAATTAGAGTTTTGAATTTGAAGTGTTCAAATTCATTTTAGTGTTTGGATAATTATATTTGATATATTTAAACGTTTATTTAATGAAATTAAATGTAATCAGAGAGATTATAATATTTAAATATTGGTTTAGATATTGGATTACATGAATAGAATTCATGTATCAATTAGGTGTTTAATTAATTTAATACTTGATATTAAATTATTAATTAATTAATTAAATTTATTTAGTTAATTATTTAAATAAAACTTTTTTCAAATTTAAAATTCAAATTCAGATTTGGTTTTTTAACTAAGTTTAGTTTTGCTAAAAATTAAATGAAAATTGAAAATGAAAAAGAAAATTAAAATTGTTTTTAATTCATAGTGGATTTTCCAACATTTCAAAGCTAATTGAGGTGGATTAATCCATTTCTTAACACCTAAGCCCACTAAATCATGCAGCTTGAGGTGTCAAGTTGCTGATTAACGGAATGCCTGCATGAATTGGATTGATAAATACTCCAAGTTCTGACATTGGAGAAGTTCATGCAAGGTGATTTCCAGATTTCTGCATTCTCTCAAACTCTTCTCTTATCCTTCACCTAATTAAGTTGACTAAGAGATTCCACCTCTCAATCCAAGTTAGAAGATAGTAGAGAAGATCATTGCATATGGTGGTCCTCTATCAATTTGGAGATAGAGAAGTTGGAATTGATGAGTTTCAACAAAGGTATTGTGTTCATGAAACCCTTTCCTTTGAAATTAGTTTCAATGCATGTTTTTAAACTCAAATTAAGTGTACTTAGAATACTTATTGATTCTGATTGCCTCCGCATTGTGTATGATTACTCTTTCACCTTATAGATTCGTTTACTACAATTTTAATTTTTTATTAAAATCAATTTAATCATATTAAACTGATTAAAAAGATTAAACTTAATTTCTAATTTTATTAGAAATGTGATCTTAGGTCTATGTAAATCATATTTTAAAACTATTTTAAAAAATGATTTTAACTTAAGGTTTGTATGCAATTCTGAATTATTGGTTTAATTTCTAATTTCATTTAATTATAACTTTTATAAACAAAATGAAACAAATTAAAATCATTCATTGCATGTTATGACATACTTAGTAAAATTATAACAATTATAAAATTACCTAAAGTAGTGTCATGCATCATGCAATTCCATTTCATTATTAAACTTATATAACACTTATATAATAAAGAAATGAAACAATTAATAACATACACCAATCGATACATACATATTATATATCATAACTCTTATAATATAAATGGTACATGAATATGTTATTAATGCATGTATGCATATACTATAACAATTATAATACATGATGCATGAGCATGTTATAAATATAAAATCAAGCAACTATATATTATAACATTTATAATATAAATGATGCATGAATTATGCATAACCTATGGTAGGATTTTTACTATATGCCATACATTATGACATATTATAATAAATAAGAATAATTCATCAAATGCATAATTAAAAAAAATAATTTTTGGTTTGGGATTGGATACCTAAAAAATAATTAAATTAATATAACACTTATATTAATTTAATTAATTAGAAAACATCAAACTATTACAAAATAATAGTCAATCAACTCAAAACAAGTGAATTGAGCCTCAAATCGCTTAAACTAAACCACCTAACACTCGAACCAGACCTAAAACACTCAAACCAGTCGAAGCAGATGCAAACTAGTTGAACCACGAACTGAACTGGACAATAACCGATTTTTTCTTTTCGTCTCAGAGCATTGCAACGTTGTGCCTAGTGTTGCAACGTTACGGAAAGAACAAAGCCCTTTCCTTCGATTTAGGCCTCGTTTTCTCTAGAAACTCATTAGAAATAACACGAGCGACTCAAAAACAGTAAATTACAGACTTGATTTCATGAAAAATATGCCCAAAACACGGGCCTTTACAAACCAATTTGTCAATTAAAGAAGTAAATACTAAATGGTCAATCTCGAAACATCCAACAATTATAAACATTCAACAATAACATTCATTGCATGAATAAATTGTACAGAATGAAAACCCATCAATTTCCTGTAATTCAGATTCTGGAAAATAAAAAAATTTGGGATCAAATCCATGCTTTGATACCAATTGAAGGAACCCGCGAATGCTTTGAGCAAAAACGTAAGGTCGGTCCAAATTTTAGTTTTACACGGAATGCAAACTATAGTCACAAAATTATGTAGAAAAAGGAAATTTACAGCATACCACAACAAAAAAATAAAAAAGGAAATTAGGGTTTCAAGAAACCCTTACTTTTGAAGAACCTTATTCATCACGTGATTCCTTTTCCAAAACAGTCATGATCAAAATGGATTTCCAAATGGCCACCACCACGAATGTTACCTCTGTATTCTCTGTGATGAGAATCACAGGAGTTTAGTGGACTATGTGATTTTTGGAAAATTAAAGGAAAAGAAGAGAGGATAGATTTCGGAGAAAATTTTTGCAAAGATTTTACTATATCCCAGCACACAAAGAGAGCTCTATAAAGAAGAAGGAATTCTTAGAAGAAAACCACCATTCAATTCACTACGTGAAAATTGAGAGAATTAAGGGGAGAGAAGTTATTTTCCTCCCTTTATTTCAAAATTAAAATTAAAATAAAAAATAAATTAATTCTAATTTAATATAAAACTATATATATATATATCACCTTATTTTATATCATATATAACATATAACCTATAGTTTAATATTATATCATATACAATATAATCTTTAGTTTTAATTCTCTCATTAATGACATTTAATATAAGTCAATTTATATTAAATTCAATTATGTGAATATATTTGAATCATATAAATATTTATTTCCTCTCAAATAAACTTTATATTATAATGTACCAAATACATTATAGCAATTATATCATATATAATTAAATTAAATAAATTATATCACATAAAATCAATTCTCTAAATTAATTTGAACAATGTGAATTAATCCAAAATTGATTCTCATTAAGTCTCTGTTGAGGTACAGAAGGGATCTCATGGACCTGTAGTTTGAAGCTTTAATGGTAGTTGAATAATTAATTAAACTCCTTTCATTAAATTATTCAACATCCATTAACTGTCACGTACTCCATTGAAGACTGATAGTTGCACTCTTTGCACCACATATATATTTCTGTGTACATTGGATATAACCAATCAACAATGCGATGACCCTTCACAAATTGCTCGTAAGTACAATTGGACAAAAATTACAATTTTGCCCCTATAGTTACATCTAACTTCTTAAGTACCACTGATCACATAAGTCAAAGTTCAATTATGACCAAATCCCTCTTAGGCCAAGAGAGAGTGTGGCCACATTGTTCAAGCCCTAGAATCAACCCTTAAGGGAGCAACTTATCTACTTACCCCGACATCAGGGAATGAGTAAATTTCGTTTTATGTAGCTGTGTTCTCAGCTCACTAATCAGACGAATCCCTAAAATGGTAGACATATTAAGTTGGCGATTTGGCCACTCTCACTCATGCAAATCAAAGGACCACATTCATAGGTAGGAGTTCACAACTCACTCAAGATTCAAGTCATGTCATCTATGGTCATCCTAGTGAAATGAAGTTGATAACTGGCAGAAATGCCAGTTACTGTAAGCCTTTTATTTAGAATTATGAGGGTTAACAAGTAGAAAATGAGGTGATAATACGTAGAATTTGCGAAAAATTGAGTTTTGCATCGATTAGTACCTAAATCCTCACTGACCCCAATATTATGCGTTACTCTGTGCCAAAGTGTCTATTTTTGTAGCTATCGCAGGAATCAAATGCATGCGTTGAAAATAAGAAATCGCAGACAAACGCATGTGTTGAAGTCAGGCGACCGCAAAGACAAACGCATGCACTGAAAACCGAGCTATCGCATAGACGAATGCATGCAGTGATCGCATGCGTTCATCACATGGAAGTTGCGGTGATCGAATGTGTCCATCGCATGGAAGTTGCGGTGATCAAGCGAATGCGGTGATCACTTGGAGATTACGGCCACGGAGTGACAACCATAATAGAAGGCGATCGTAAGATGAGTAGAATGCGTTGATACTTCAGTTGAATCAAGCTCGGACACATACTTGAGGGTATCAACAAGATAAGATGATGTGACATTGCCCATACCACGACAAAGGCAGCAGTAAGACATAACACAATCATGATAGTTGTCGGCGTTTAAACTTTATAAATAACCCCTTGGACCTTCATTTCAAAGCATCCGAACACCTGCCTTAAGGTAGAGGTTTGCGATCATAGATGAGAGCATGAGCGAGATTTTCAATGAGAGCTCTTTATCTCTACAAACCAGACCAAGTGACGACCGGGGCTTTTGCCGGAGATAGAGCTCGAGAGAGACATCTCCACCGTTCATCTATGGTACCACCAGCAGCCTTGACGTAGAGTTTTTCATTTCTCCTCTCACCTTTGTATTGTATTACATTTTAGCTTAAGATATTAAGACATTTTGTAATCAATGCATATCTTGATTTCTTCAATGACATCTTCTTCATCATCTTTATCTTTATCATCATTTACCTTCATCGTTTATTTATCAAAGGTGATCGCATATTTAATTGTGTAGCCTAGAGATAGGACGCATGGTCATTGTATACTAGATTAACGCATTTTCATTCCAACGCATGACCTCCGACGCATGGCCATAAATGCCTAGTTTAAGCATGGACAATGCATGATTGCATGCAATAACCCCATCATCTTTCCTTCGTTTTATCCAACAAGTTTTTGGCGCCGTTGTCGGGGACTTGGCAGCTAATGCTTTGTTAAGCTTTGTGTTTTCGCAGGCACACTTTTAGTCTTGGGTGTATTGTAGCTTGTGCGACCAAGCTGCAAACAATATTTGAAGTATAGGCGATGCGTCGAAAGTAAATATTGACCCCGAGATAGAAAGCCTATCTATTGTACAAGCTGGAAGCAGTCTTAGGCGCATGTCAACCATCATGCGTCCAACAATTGCTGGAAGCTCCAATGGTCAGGGCGAGTCCCTTGATCCTAGCAGTTGAGAGCCAACTTCTGCATGGGAGACCCCTTGCGGTGACAACAATCTAATTTCTCCAGGGACGTCTTCTACTCTATCTTTACGATTGCTTTCTTAGTTTAGTTTATTATTTTTATTTATTGGATATGTGGCTGCTTCCTTGGTTGTGGTGCATTTGCTCTTTGTAGGTGCGATAATATCTCTCCTCGGTGCGTAGTTACAACGGAAGAATCCTCCACATCCTTCAACGTATGGCTTCGATTGCATGAATTCCAACGCATTGTCGCATGCGTTATTCTACTTAAGGTTCTTTTCTTGTTATTTTTTATGCATTATCCTTTTGAAATTCTTTCTTTCACGATTGCGTTGTTTTGCGATGCATCTATGATGATACAAATAATTCACCACATCCGCTAACTAAGCATCGCAAGTCTTTCCTTACTTTTATTGGCTTCTTCAAATTTTGGAAGTCTAAGTTTTATTGCATGCAAACTTTTGTTCAAACGTTTATTACCGCATTCCTGTGAGTTTGCTTTTAGGTTGCAGTGAGAATGCTGCCAACCTCTAAGTTTGGGGGTGTCAACGGTCTCAGAGAATTGCGTTCATTACATTGCGGTGATTCCTTAAAAAAAAATAAAATCGGAATAATAACTCCGCTGTCGATGCAATGGGAAACCCATGTTGATAAGAGTTAAGTTGTGAAAGACACTTACCTATACTTGGATATCCACATGATACCCGTGGGGGCAAGCCAAATCGAAGTTAAGTCGTCGGGATCAATGCATAAGCGCAACTCCTCTATCGGGCGCAAGCCAAATTAAGCAAGACATGAGTTGAGTTGAATATGGAACGCAACCGAAGTTGGATGCTCGCATGACACATGTGGGGGTAAGCCAAAACGAAGAGAGTAACCAGGTTCATCGCCGCATTCGAATAAGTAATCACATAATCTTGAATTGTTTTGAACGAACGCATTCTCAAGAGCTGAACACAAAGTTACGGAGAATGAATAAAAAGTTTTTGAGCAACGGCTTGCCGAATTTAACTTAGAAAAGATTTCTTTGAAGAAGCAGCCGAAGTGGAGGAGAGCATTACGACCATAGTTAAAGGTACGAGTAAATTATATTCTAAGAGGTTGGTCATCGCAATGAAACGCCATAAGGTGAGTTAATAATTTCTTGAGTATAACGCATGCTTGAGGACAAACATGATTCTAAGTTTAGGGGTGTGATAACTGGCAGAAATGCCAGTTATTATAAGCCTTTTTTATTTAGAATTATGAGAGCTAACAAGTAGAAAATGTGGTGATAATACTTAGAATTTGCCAAAAATTGAGTTTTGCGTCGATTAGCACCTAAATCCTCACTGACCCTAATATTATGCGTTACTCCGTGCCAAAGTGTATATTTTTGTAGCTATCGTAGGAATCAAACACATGCGTTGAAAATAAGCAATCACAGACAAACGCATGTGCTGAAGCTAGGCAATCGTAAAAATAAACGCATGCATTGAAAACCGAGCTATCGCATAGACGAATGCATGCGGTGATCGCATGTGTCCATCACATGGAAGTTGCGGTTATCGAATGCGCCCATCGCATGGAAGTTACGGTGATCAAACGAATGCAGTGATCACTTGGAGATTGCAGCCACAGAGTGACAACCATAATAGAAGGGCGATCACAAGATGGATAAAATGCATTGATACTTCAGTTGAATCAAGCTCGGACGCATACCTTGGGAGTATCAACAAGATAAGATGATGTGACATTGTCCATACCGCGACAAAGGCAGCAGTGAGACATAATGCAATCATGATAGTTTTCGGCGTTTAAACTCTATAAATAGTCCCTTGGACCTTCATTTCAAATCATCCGAACTTCTGCCTTAAGGCAGAGATTTGCGATCACAGATGAGAGCATGAGCGAGATTTTCAATGAGAATTCTTCATCTCCACAAACCAGACCGAGTGACGACCAGAGCTTTCGCCTGAGATAGAGCTCGAGGGAGACATCTCCACCATTCATCCATAGCACCACCAGCAACCTTGACACAGAGTCTTTCTTTTCTTCTCTAACCTCTGTATTGTATTACATTTTAGCTTAAAATATTAAGACATTTTGTAATCAATGCATATCTTGATTTCTTCAATACTATCTTCTTCATCATCTTTATCTTTATCATCATTTACCTTCATCGTTTATTTATCAAAGGCGATCCCATACTTAATCTTGTAGCCTAGAGATAGAACACACGAAGGAACCCACCGAGAGGTGTGCGTTGTGTGAGTACAGTGAGTTAATCCTCTTTGCTTGGTGAAAGGCTGTAGAAACACTTGTCTATGGGTTGTTGCAATGCTTGTCTATAAGTTAATTAGCCGCGTCTAACTGCCTGAGAAGGTAAGAGATGGAATGCACTAAAGTAAAGTATGCATTGTTCCTAGAGATAGGCACAATCTTATGCTCGACGCAATCATGCACTATAGAGATATAGTCATGCGATTGACCACTGAGAGGTTTGCGATGCGTTAGTGTGACGAGCTGGGATTACATGAGCGATTTAAGATAATAAATATTACTATGCGTTGACAGTTGTTGTGTATCTACCAATTCTCATCGCAAGTCTCCTATTGGTCAATCTGTTTAGTTATGAGTAGGAGTAGTGTGTAAATCCATTAAACTTCTTCTTTTTACTTTTATTCATCGCCTCAAACGTATTGCTTCACAAGCATTATTGAGTGACAAGTCCCTGTGTTCGACCTCGGATTACCCGAGAAACTTGCATTTTCGTTATACTTGTCGAGAAGGGAAGAAAACTTGTGATAGGAAACGCATGGTCATTGCATACTAGATTAACACATTTTCATTCCAACGGATGACCTCTGATGCATGGGCATAAACGCATAGCTTAAGCATGGACAACAAATGATTGCGTGCAATAACCCCATCATCTTTCCTTCCTTTTAATCGAATAGAAGTCTCTACTATTAGTGGCGTTCTATTATGAGACTAGTCATTTTGCGGTTCAGTCTTATACAAACTCTTTGTATAGGATACCCTAGCTCACATGTGTCTACATGAATGATCAAGATAAGATCATTTGTAGCACTTTACAACACTTGTAGCATCTACAAGGCGGGTTGTATCTGTAGTGACACCAAGATAAGGTACACAGTCTTATCCATGTACTATAAACCGTTTAGGTTATTATTTAAATATGAACTACCTGTATGTCTCTACAAACATGTTTAATTACATAAAACAACCTAGGATCTTAGTTTATTGGATTGAGTAAATGCTCATAAAATAACAATTATTTTATTAATTACAAATTGTTTGTATAATGTTTACAAACTATGAGAATGTTTACAAACGTACAAATTCGAGTAACCGTGCTTGCACAAAAAAGGTAAATGAGATTAATTATTTTACTGTTTTCTTCACGTTTTATGCCAGTTTTTCTTCCCATTAAACCCTAGTCGTTTCGTATTCTTCTTCTCATAAACCCAGAGCAACAGATATAAAGTTATTGATTTGTAATTCATCATCCATCTGTATTATTCATCTTCATTTTATTTGTTTTAAGCATTGTTTTGCTTGATTATAATCCATTTTCTAGTGAGTGTACGCTTGAAATTCAAAGTTGTGTTAACCTTGGGAGCAATTGACAGTAGCGATTGGGACCGAGGTCGTGCCAAAATTACATTCAGGACAGTGGCTATTCCACGACACAATAACTTTTCGACATCTGTATCTAACAACTAACTTTAGCAAAGATGACCTCGAATAATGATCAATTTTGACAACGATCCAACTCTAGCAGCCAACTCTAATGAACGCCCCGAGCGATCAACTCCAACCACAAACTTCGTCGTTCATCTCCAATAAATAACTCTAATGACCAATTCGAATATTCATATACTAAAAATAAAAATAAAAAATGAAAATAAAAAGAAACTCGGTTGGGTGACAATGTTTTTAAATACAAATTTGAAATGATTAGTTTATAGTGTTTAATAGTCGTCTTTTGTAATAATTTGATATTGAAGGATTGTCTGAGGATGATTGGAGCATCCTTATAAACCTACTTTTCACAAACATCTAAAAGATCAACTACTTTTTAATAGTCCAATTAGTACCCATCAGTGCAGTCTAGGAAGAGGTATTTTTTGCATCTACTTAGTAGGACTAACTAGCTTGGCTGTCTTAATGAACACTATTTTTTTTTTGTATACATGATATTGGCTTATTATTGGCTATGTTTATATAATTTTTTGTGTGAACATGTAAATAGATCCTTGATGGAACATTGTTTTTTTTTTTGCACATGTTCAATTCATATGTTTCACAACTGTTAAAGTATGTTGTATAGGATTGTTGATAATATAAATGATATTATTTTGTCTACATTAAATGCAACAGTTACATGTAGAAAATTATAAAATATATTATAATGAGTTCAGAGTGTTAAAAATTTGAGAAAATATATGTAATTGAATGTTGGAACAAAAAGTTAAGTGAGAAAAAAAAAAAACAAAAATAACCCCTTAAAATGCATTTTTTTTTTATGTTACAAAAAACTTGCAGCAGATATTCACCCCAAACATAGACTTTCTAGCACAATTCTCTACCCTAAACACAGACAATTATTACTAATTCAGCTACTGTACACTTTAAACACAGACAATTATTACTAGGTCAGCTACTCTACACTTCAAACACAGACAATTATTATCAACATAGACAATTCTTACCAACTCAACTCAACTCAATTATGGACACCAAACACACTCTTAAGAGAGTTCACCCATAGAGGAAGGTCCTCAATCCAAATTGATAGTGATCTTTAGGGGTGTTCATGGGTTGAGTTGGGTTAGGTTGAAAGACTTTTTAGATCCAACCAAATTGTTCGGGTTGTAAATTTTTTCAATCCAAATAACCCTTATTAAAAAATAAACCCAACCCAACCCAACCATAAAATATTCGGGTTGGGTTGGTTCGGGTTAATCGGGTCATTCATTTAAAATTTTGTTCTTAAAAAGCAAAACGTAAATATGTAAAAATCTAATTTAATTATTTTCATATATTGATTAAGATTAACAACTCAATTTCAATTTATATAGTGAAAATTTTCTTTCTAAAGTGCAAAGAAACTAATTTTGAGAGTTGTTGAAGAATAAATTATTCAAAAAATATTGGAATTAAATTAAATTAAAATCAATATATGTATAAATAATTGTGTTATGAGTAATAAAAAAATATATTTTAAAGTTAATAATAAATTCAGGTTGGTTCGGGTTGGTTTAGGTTATATTAGGTGAACCCATGAACCAACTCAATCCATAAAATTTTAATTTATTTGAATCCAACCCAACCCAAATGAGTTGATAACCAACCCAAACCGTACGGGTTGGGTTGGGTTGATCGATTTTTTCTGATCATCGGGTTTTTTGAACACCCCTAGCGGTATGTGTCGTCTTTAAGCTTGGTAGGCAAATTTATGAACCCATAGAAGATGGTCTTCAATCCAAAGTTGCATTTTTTTTTTATTGACAAAGAAAAGTTCTTAGACTTTTCGTATCAATGCTAATCACGAATTGAATCAACAAACCTTTGAACTCGGAATTTTAAATAGTTACAAAAAATTAACATGAATTTTAGTTTACGTATGAAAGCTTAAAGATCCCAACCAAACCTTTTTTTATAACAGACAAAATAGTATTCGGAAGAAGACAAACCATTTGACCACATGTATTTATTACAAAATTATGTACAAAGTTGGATATTTTACTTTCTAATGTGTAGAAATGTATGATATATTATTAGTCAAAAATGAAAACCAGTTTCCTGGAATCTCTACGTATTGAATTGAATTTGACCTATGGTTTATTGTAGAGAAATTATCCGAATTCATAAAGATTTTATAATTATAACAAGTGATTAACTAAATTACAAGTTTTAGGGTGAAAAGAGTATTTTTCAAAAAAACCCATTTCTATTTAAATATTTTTGATAAAAATTGTTAAAAATACCTTTCAAAAACTATTTTGAGTGGCTGTCAAACACTCCAATTTTTTTCAAAATATATTTTTTTAAATTAAATACTTAAAAATGCATTCTAAATGCACTCTTAAATTTTTATCTAATAAATTAATTTTGAATTTTAAAATGTCTATCGTACTTTCAATTTTATGTTCGTAATATTCAAAAATTTTAAAATTGATTGGTTGATTGCATATGTAATAGGACACTAAACTTTGAATTTTTTATTTTATAGGTTTGTCAAATAGATATAACATTTAAAATTCATGAGCCAATTAGATGTTAATTCAAAGCTTAAAAACTTATTAGGCAAAATTTATATCGTAACACTTTTGATCTTTCTATTAATTTTATGTTAGGTAGGTCTGACTGGAGATTTTCTTTTTCGAATTATTTTCAAAGTAATATGACATAATATATTATTATTATTCTAGTTTAAGTTGTAGATGTGGCAAAAACATATTTATTATTAAAAGTTTATGTCACAAATGCATGCATTTGAATACCATTGAGGTCGCATTAGGAAGACGTCACAAATCTTTTTAAAAAAAATACATGAATTAATTTTTGTTTTGAGTTCTTTTAGAATACATGAATGACACATCTGGCACAGTACGTTTATCTATCGACCACAAAATTAAAAGTTTGATTTTCTAGTTATATACTGTAAAAAAAAAATGAATTATTCTTCCAATTGACAATTAGTTTAATTTTAATATAAAATCTCATTTACGTTTTAAAAAATTGCAGTTAGTAACAAATTTTGAGGTTTCATTTATGAGAGAATAACAAAAACGAAGTTTAGTTTCATTAGAAAAATAGCAATATATAATCTCTCCCTCATGATCCGGAATTTAATTAATCCAAAAATATCCTTATCAAACCTTAAAGATACATTATATTTATATTTGGCTTTATTGAAAAGTAAAGAGAGAAGGAGAAGAGAAAAACAAGGTTTACATGGAAAACATTAACATTGGGAGAAAAAACCACGATATAAATAGAGTGAGGGGAAACCCTTAATTTAGTAGGCATAAAGTAAAAAGAAAAAAACACCCTTAGGTCTAAAGCACCATATTTCAACACTCCCCATCAAGTTAGAGCGTAGATATCAATGAGACCCAACTTGCTAACACAAGCTTCAAAATTCTGTCTCGATAACCCTTCGGTAAGAACATCTACGACCTGTTGGCCTGAAGGAACATAGGGAATACAAAGAATGTTGTGGTCTAACTTCTCTTTAATAAAATGTTTGTCAATCTCAACATGTTTGGTTCTATCATATTGTACAAAATTGTTGACAATACTGATGACAACCTTATTATCACAATACAGTTTCATGGGACCAGGACTGTCTTGGTGAAGATCAGACAAAACTTTCTATAACCATATTTCTTCACACACTCCCAGACTCATAGGATACTCTGCCTCAGCACTACTCCTAGCAACTACACCCTGTTTCTTACTTTGCCAGGTAACCAAATTTTCCCATACAAAGGTACAATATCCCAAGATGGACTTTCTATCGGTTACTGATCCTACCTAATATGAGTCAGTATATGCTTCGATGCTCCGTTTGTCATGTTTTCTGAAAACTAAGCCCTTTCCTGGGGTGTATTTTAAGTATCTCAGAATTGAAGTAACTGCTTCCATGTGTGCCTCATACGGACTCTGCATGAACTGACCTACCACATTCACAGCATATGATATATCAGGTCTGGTGTGAGATAGGTAAATCAATTTTCCCACAAGACGTTGATACCTCTCTTTATTTATATGAACTCCTTTCGTAGTATTTTTCAGTTTGCCACTAACTTCAATAGAAATGTCAATGGGTTTATATCCAGTCATTCCTGTTTCATTTAACAAGTTCAGTGTATATATCCGTTGAGACATGGATATTCCAGCTTTTGATCTTGCCAATTCCATCCCAAGAAAATATCCCAAACTGCCAATATCTTTAATCTCAAATTCACTTGCCATCCTCTATTTCAGCTTAACAATCTTTATCGTATCATCCTCTGACAAAATAATATCGTCTACGTAAACAATCAAAACAACTATCTTCCCTGATAGTGATCTTTTGGTAAACAAGATATGATCAGAATGCCTTTGAACAAACCCTTGGGACTTAACAAACATCGTGAATCTATCGAACCACGCTCTCAAAGATTGTTTTAGCCCATATAAGGACTTTCTGAGTTTGCAAACATGATTCCCAAATTTTGCTTCGCGAAATCCAGAGGAGGACTCATGTAAACCTCTTCTTCTAACTCACCATTCAGGAAGGCATTTTTTTACATCCAGTTGATGTAGGGACCAATCTTTATTCATGGCAACAAACAGAAGAACTCGGATCGTGTTGAGCTTAGCCACTGGGGAAAAAGTTTCTGAATATCAATCCCATACATTTGAGTGAACTCTTTAGCTACTAACCTGACCTTGTATCTTTTGAGCATTTTGTCAGATTTATACTTCACTGTGAACACTCATTTACATCAAGCTATTTTGTGACCTTTAGAAAAGGCCATTAGATCCAAAGTTTTATTTACTTCGAGGGCTTTCATTTCTTCCATAACCACCGCTTTCCACTCAAGAACTTCCATTGCTGTGTGCACACTAGTAGGTATTGCTAGAGCATCCAGTTGGGTAGTAAAGGCTTTAAAACTAGGAGACAAACTACTGTAGGTCAGAAAGCTATGCATAAGGTACTTGATGCATGACCTGGTTCCTTTCCATAGAACGATTGACATATCAAGAGTGGTATCATAATCGTCAGTTTTCTCCAACCACTTTTCAGTATCAGGGTACTTACTTTGCTCGGACTCCTGTGGCAGGTTCTCATCGTCCTAAGAATTTTCTAGCATCTCATTACCATCTGTAGTTTCAACCTTCTCTGAGCTTGTTTCACAATCTTCTACACATCCAGACTTTCCTTCAATTAACATTATCTGAAACAACAGGATCTTGAACTTGAGCTGATGCTGGTACCGATTCTTGGACAGCTTTTGATGGGACAACAGAGGTTTCCTTTATGAGATTCTTCCTATAGTATGTTATCTTGGGCATCTGTTTAGTAAGGAGAACAGACACCAGGATATCTGGACTAGATTCAAGACTAGGTAGAACAGGAACATTTGTATTTGTATCTGGACTAGGTTCAAGGTTGAAATCAATAGGTAAGAAGTATATGGAACTGTTAGTCTCTTCATTAGTGGTCTCCCCCTAAAGATGACTAACAGGAAGAAAGGGTTTATCTTCAAGGAACGTAGCATCCATAGTGACAAAGTACTTCCTTAAAGATGGGTGAAAACATTATAAGCCCGCTGATGAAGGGGATATCCGAAAAAAACACACTTTTGAGCTCGTGGGGCAAACTTAGTCTGGTGAGGACCGTGAGTATGCACGAAGACTGTAAACCTAAACACACCAAGAGAAACCATAGGAATAAGATGCGTGGACTAGCAGGATTCTTTAAAACATTCAAGAGGTGTTTGAAACTTAAGAACGTGTGAAGGCATCCTATTAATGAGATGAGCTGCAATAAGGATAGCATCTCCCCATAAATATGATGGAAAAGATGCAGGAATCATTAGGGATCGAGCAACTTCAATGACATGACGATTTTTCTGTTCAACCACCCCATTTTATTGTGGAGTATAAGCATAAAAATTTTAATGGAAAATTCCTTTTGAAGTCAGGAATTCATGGAGGGTGTGATTGACAAACTCACTTCCATTGTCGCTCCAAAGAATGGCAATCTCTGTACCAAACTAGGTTAAGACTGTGGTGTAAAATTGTTGAAAGATAGACATGACCTCAAACTTGTCAGTAAGAAGATATACCCATGTAAGTTGGGTATGATCATCGATAAATGTGACAAACCACCATTTACCGATCAAGGTAGAAATGTTTGAAGGTCCCTAAACATCATTGTGGATCAGGTGGTACGACTGAGTAGGTTTATAAGGTTGTGAAACAAAGGTAACACGAGGCTGTTTTGCACGTACATTGACATCACAAGATAGAGAAGAAACATTCACATTATGGAATAGATGAGGAAACAGATATTTCATATATTGGAAACTTGGATGTTCAAGGCGAAAATGCCACAATAAATAATCCTTTTCAGAAATAGTAAAAGACGATAAAAGGCTAGTCCTAAACAAATTCCTATAGGAAGCGTTATCAAAAAGGAAATAGAGGCCTCTATTATATCGGGCAGTGCCAATCGTCGTCCCGTGCTCAAATCATGAAACAAAGAAGCATCTGATGAGAAGATGACTCTACAGTTCAAATCTTTTGTTATTTTACTGATAGACAACTGATTGTAAGAAATCTTCGGCACATGTATTACATTTTGTAAAACTAATCCTTGAAACAGGGACAAACGGCCTTTTTTGGCAACATGAGCGAATGACCCATCTGCAATTCGAATCCTCTCATTTCCAGAACTTGAGCAATATGAGAGGAATCAATCAGATGAACCAGTCAAGTGATTGGTCGCTCCTGAATCTAGAATCCATAATTCATTCCCTTCAACAATGAAACTAAAGACTGAGGAGTACCTGACTAAACAACTGTTCTAATCCCTACGGTATTGAGTCACTCGGATTAGTCACTGAGGTTGTGTAGCCTCCTCAACAGATTCACTTACAAGGGGTCGGTATGACTTCAACTTGTCATTCAGAGGATGACATTTGCCATCGGGAGGTCAACCAAGTAGTTTCCAGCACTGGTCCTTTGTGTGCCACTTCTTTTTGCAATGTTCACATACTGGAGGTGTTTTTCCATTCCGATCCAGAGGATTTCACCCCAAACACAGCTAACTCTATAGTGGCAACAACAGAACCATTCATAGCTCTTGATCTATCTTCCTCCAACTGGACCTCAGAGTAGACCTCCATGAGTGATGGTTTCAGTTTTTGCCCTAGAAATCGACTCCGAACCGTGTCAAATTTTGGGTGCAACCCCACAAGGAATTCATACACATGATCAATCTCTTCTATCTTCGAATATTGAATTCCGTCATGCGAGCAGTTCTAGATGACCTCTCGACACAAATCCATCTCCTGCCATAACATGGATATCTTGTTGAAGTATGACGTTACATCCATGCTCCCTTGTTTGCACTGATGGACTTGTTTACATAGAGTATACAGAGAGATGCGTTCTATCTTTTAGAATATAACCTCTAGACTGCATCCCAAATATCCCGTGTTGTGGCTGAATAGAGCAAATGTTTCCCAATTTGAGGTTTCATGCTGCTAATTAACATTGAACGAAGTAACAAATCCTCTTCCTTCCAGACACGCTCTTGAGGATCCCCAGGGTTTGGTTGTGGTATTTCTTCAGTTAAGTACCCGAACTTATGGTGTACTTCAAGGACCATTTTAACAGTTTGGGACCAGGAGAAGCAATTCTGGCCATTCAACTTTTCTCTTGTGATCATCCTTGAAGAGTTTCTTATAGCCCCAGATAAAATATTAGCAGTAAGTAAAGTAGGAAAAACTACTGGGTTTTCTGAATAGATTGGAAGACTGGAAGACTCATGGCCATTTAGTTTTGCCCCAAAAGCTACCATCTGTTGTTGGAGACTTGCCAATTATTGTTAGAGTTCCTCATGGGATTTTGATGTTGAACGTTTCTGCCCACAGGAGATTAAATGGAGTTCTCTCCCATGGAGTCACCCATATGGTACCGAGGCTGAACCGAATATACGTGCGAGAGATATGGCTACTGAACAGCTGCAACTAACGGTGTGTTGAAGGGTAGATTGATCGTCGGTGCTAGGTGCTATCCACCATGCTTGAAGCTACAACCGGATGCCGTCGCACCTAAGTAATACGAGCAAGACTCGTGGCTCGACTCGATTGGTTGGCTGTTGGATGCAAGGCAGCCGGACGATGTTGCAACCGGGTAATACGCGAGATGTTTGTGGCTGTGCATGATGGGCTGACTCTTGGACGTGAGGAAGGACCCGATCAACTGACCTGATCTAGCTGGAACTAAATAACTCGATGGGTGCTGCGGCTGAAAGGTTCTGTGGTGCGTTTGCTGGAATAGGCTGGGTGATCTACGACGTGGCTCCTTGGTCAACCAGCGGCGCAGTTGCTGGGTTGAGACCACTTGATGATTGGGCTCCCCTCAGTAGCTATGATTGCACTGGGTTTAGAACCGTCCAGAGATATCGATCCACGGCTGCCTGGGTCATGGCCATATTTGTCGCTTCTGCCATTGCTCCATTACCTACCAAGGTTGATGACTGAATTTCTTCTATACCATATTGAAAAGTAAAGACAGAAGAATAAGAGAAAAACAATGTTTACGTGGAAAACTCTAACACAGGGAGAGAAAAACCACGATAGAGAAGTTTTTATTATTTTTAATGTCATGCTTACAAGAGACCCCAACCTCAGATAAAAATAGAGTGAGGGGAAACCCTTAATTTAGTAGGGATAAAGCAAAAAGACAAAAATTCCCTTAGGCCTAAAGCACCATATTTCAACAGGCTTAACAAATTTAAATATGAAAATCAAGATCTTCGCTTAATTTTTGGGTCTTCTTGAATATTGAGATATTTAGGCCTTAATTTATGTATTATGCATATATTTGAGCTATAATTAGGTTATCATTCTTTATATAAATTCCCTATGTAAATCTCAAGTTAATATATAGAAATTATTCATTCAAATATTGCTTCCACATGATATCAAAGCCTAATTACTAGGGTTTTCTACTTTTTAGCTGCTTTCGATCTTTGTCTCCGTTAACGACTGATCAACGGAGGCAGATCCACACATAGATCTATTCATTGCCACAAGTCCTGATTTTCCTTGCCCAGACAGCTCCAACGAATAGCCCAAATATCCACACCATTGTAGATCTACTTCACACCCACTATTTTGGAGGCCTGTCTAGACCACTCATGACTAAAAAATTTGCCATCGCACTTCTACCACCACACTCCCCCACCCCAGATCCATAGTTTTGCCTGTTCCGCCCTGTCACCGCACACTTTGCTCCATCGTTGGTCCGTGCTCGTCATCTATTGCTGGTACCAATTCGTGGGTTTCGGTTCTTTGGTCGTGGGTCTAAAATCCGTCGTCCAAAGCTCCGCGTGGTCCAGAAATACTCGCGCACTCAAATGCACAAATTTGACTTCATATAGATGCACGATCATTGTTTGGTTACCCACTCCTCCACTCGATGCTTGCTCAGATCTATCGCAAAACAAACCCACTCCTTCACTTGATGCTCGCCCAAATCTGCCGCAAAACAAACCCTCTCCCCGACATGATGCTCATTTAAATCTACTGCAAAACAGAACCCATTCGATGCTCCTCCACTCGATGCTCGCCCCTGCTCCAATCCACGATGCTCGTTGTGCATAGATTTGTTCGATTAGTTCCACATCCACCTTGCCCAGATAGCTCTAAGGAAGACCTACCATGAGCTTAGATGGGTTGCTTCTTTGCCACTCGTCTGTCGAGATCTTCGTCATCCAAAACCTCTCCCCTCCTAGTGTCCTTCATGCATTAGTTTTTAAATCGGTCGAATTCCAATCAGACCAGTTCAGTTCAGATGAACCGATTGGGTTCAATCAACTTGGTTTGGTTTCATCTAGTCAGCCCAGTTAGTTTAATTTAGTCAACCAAGTTTGGTTCAATTTGGTTCTTAGTTGATTCTTTTACCGATTTCAGTCTTCATTCAGTTTTTAGATTATCCATAGTTTCTGTTTCGTTTTATCTTTGGATATTTTCGTAGATCTCTGTTTTCAACTCAGAAGTACATCGGTTTTGTTTTAGATCTTTATGAAGGTCTCTGTTTCCAACCTAGAAGTTCGTGAGCTCCTGTTTCCAGTCTAGAAGTTTTATGTGTTCTAGTTCTTCATCGGTTTATGCTTCTCACCCAGACCTACCATGAGTTGATTCAAAATTGCTTCTTCAGTTTCTGCCATCTAGTTGCTTCAGTTTATCCACTTACAAACTCAAGGTGATTGTATGACCTTGAGTTTAAGGGAGTATGTTGAGAGATTTAGGTCTTAATTTATGTATTATGCATATATTTAGTCCATCTCAAGTTAATATAAAGAAATTATTCATTCAAATATTGTTTCCACATTGAAGTTTGAATTTACGTTATCCTTTTTCTAGAATCCAAATTATATTATTTTTCCTTTCCAGTTTTCACGATCGTTCTGATTTTTAAGTATATTATTGGTTCTTTTGCGTGCGTGCATGCGTGCGTGCGTTATTTAATTGTATTTTTATACAATTACATCCCTTCAATTAATTTGAATAGCTCAAATTAAATCAAAATTAATATGATTCTCATCAGTTCTTATTGAGCTAACGAAAGGATCTTATGGACTTGTAGATTAAAGTTCCAATAATACGAGACTAATTGATTAAACTCTTTAATCAAATTAACCAACAGTCATTGACTGCTGATCACTCCACTAAAGACTGCAACTACACTCTTTGCACTACAGATATATTTCTGTGTTCATTGCATATACCAATGAATAATGCCTTGACCGCACACTAACTACTCGTAAGTACAATGGGTCAAATTACCGTTTTACCCCATAGTTACATCTAGCTCCTTATGTACCATTGATTCCTCTAATGGAGTCATAGTTCAACTATGACTGAACCTCGAAACAGTGAGGTGTCTTATTGTTCATTGCCTGGAATCAGTCATTAAGGGAGCAATTTATCTTCTTACCATAACTATAGGGAAAGAGTGAATTCCTTCTTATGTAGTTGTTTTCCTAGCTCCCCAATCAAACGAAATCCCCAAAACGGTAGACATATTGAGTCGACGAACCTTGTCACTCTCACCCATACAAATCAAAATGAATGCTTACCTTAATTTGGGTAAGAGAAACAATTTATATTGAGAAAGGTTTAACCTTTCTCCATGTATTTCCAAATTTTCCCTTAGGTCTCAATTAATCAAATAACATTTATTTGATTAATTAGCAAACCTAATAAATAACTATATATATTAAATCTAATTTAATATATATAGTCAATTAATTAAATAAACATCATATATTTATTTGACTCCACCTCTTAAAATTAACTAAAACTTTATGAATCTGGTTCATAAAAAAAAATCATTACTTGAATCCTATTCAAATATTTGTCTCTTAATTATATATCAAATCTATAATTAACCATACCATGTTAATCTCATTAATATTTTATTCCATCAATTGATTTGAACAATTAAAATTATTCCATTTGTATTTCCCTTAGTGAGCTATCGAGGGGACCTTATGGACTTAGAGATTAAAAGCTTCAATGATATGAGATTAATCGATTAAACTTATTTAATCCAATTAATCAATATTCATTAACTATCGGGCACTCCACTAAAGACCGATAGTTGCATTCTTCCGCAGTGTAGATTTATTTTTGTGTTCATAGATATAACCAATCAATAGAGCAATGACCCTTCACAAATGTTCATAACTACAATTGGGTCAAAAATTCTGTTTTACCCTTGTAGTTCCATCTAACTTCTTAAGTACCACTCATTCCTCTAATGAACAAACAGTTTAAAATCCAACTATAAACTAACGCCTCTCGGGCTAGTGAGAGGTTGATGCCTCATTGTTCAAAACCTGAAACCAACTATTAATAGAGCAATTTATCTACTTTTTCAAGGATTGGGAAGGAGTGTATTCGATCTTGTGTAGTTGTGTTTCTAGCTCCCTAATCAGTAAAGTCCCTAAAATGGTAGGCTTATTGAGTCAGCTATCATGGTCACTCTCATCCAAACAGATAAAGGATTGTCGTCATAAACAGAAGTTCACAACTCACTCAAGATTAAGGTCAAGTCTCATATGGTCATCCTAGTGAAATTTAAGTCTCTTCTTGTAACGGTGTTATTGAGAGAGTCTATTCATTTCGTGGTCTGGTCTTATACAAATTCTTTGTATAGAATACTCCCGCTCGCATGTCTCCACATGAATGATCAAGATCAGATCATTTGTAGTACTTTACAACAATTGTAATATCTACAATGCGAGCTGTATTCATAGTGTCACAAGAAAAAGGTACCCAACCTTATCCATCTACTACAGATCATTTAGATTATTACTTAAACATGATTCACCTGTATGTTGACACATAATTGTTTAAGATTCATAAAATAACCTTAGATCTTACTTTATTGGATTGAATTAATGCAGTCTAATTGTCGAATGAAATACCTTGGATTTTATTAGATAAATAATTTTTGCTAACATAACTACAAATAAAAAATTGCATTAGATTTAAGACATCATTCCCAACAATCTCATGTCCAAAGCTAGTGGAATGTATCAAAATACAATAAAAGAGGAGTGATAAAGTAAAGTATCAATATACAACGTATGGTAAAGTATCAATATACAATACAATAAACTAGGGCATACAATATACCCAATAAAATCTTCCATTTGCTCTAGCTTAGATGACTCATATCTCGTAGACCTAGACTATCTAGGCGACACTAAAAAACAATAGTCGTGAGAACCTTTGTAAATGGATCAGCAATATTGTGCGCTGAGGCAATCTCTGTGATGATCACATCTCCCTATTTCATAATCTCTCTAATACGATGATACTTGCATGCGATATGCTTTCCATGTTTGTGGCTACGAGGCTCTTTGGAGTTTTCCACAACACAACTATTATCACAAACGACGTCTTTATCAACTTTACAGGCAGCTACATACTCAGCCTCCATGGTGGAATATGCAATACAACCTTGCTTAATGTTGCACCATACTATAGCTCCTTCATTTAGAGTGAACACTGGTCCTGGTGTGGATTTCCTTGAATCCTTATTAATCCAAAAATCAGAATCAGTATATCCTGTAAGGATCAAATCCTTAGCCCCTCCTAAGATACTTGAGAATAGTTTTAACTTCTTCCAGGATCAAATCTTGCATTGGATTGATATCTACTAATTAGTCCACTGCATGATAGATATCGGGTCTAGTACATAATATGGCATACATAAGGCTGCCCACTACAGATGCAAAGAGAATTTGCCTCATCTCCTCAAGCTCTTGAGATGTCTTAGGACACTGTTCCTTAGACAAGATAATTCCATGCCTGAAAGGTAACAAACCCTTCTTGGAATTTTACATCAAACACGTGACAAGTACTTTGTCAATATTGAATGCCTGAGACAAGGCTAGTGGTTTGTGCTTTCGATCCCTTATGATTTGGATCCCTAGAATAAATTGTGCTTCACCCAAATATTTCATTTGGAATTGAACAACTAGCCATTCTTTAATGGTAGTCAGGTAACTCACATCATTTCCAATGAGTAGGATATCATCCACATACAACACAAGAAAAGATATTGAACTGTAGATGATCTTTTTGTAAACACAAGGCTCATCAACATTTTGATCAAAGCCATAAGATTTGACTACAACATCAAATCTTATATTCCAAGATCGAGATGCTTGTGTCAATCCATAAATGTACTGATTAAGCTTACAAACCTTTTACTCTTGACCTTGTTCAATGAATCACTTTGGTTAGGTCATGCAGATGGTTTCATCAAGATTACCATTCAAAAAGACAGTCTTGATATCCATTTGTTATATCTCATAGTCATAATATGTGGTAGTAGATTAGAGAATCCGGATATAGTTATCATAGCAACAGGTGAGAAAGTTTCTTCATAGTCCACTTCCTCAGTCTGGGTATAACCCTTTGTTACTAGTCTAGCCTTAAAGATTTGCATCTTTCCAGCTACACGTAGTTTCTTCTTGTAGATCCATTTACAACCTATGGGTTTAACACCATCAGGTTGATCTACAAGCTTGCCAACAGGATTGAAGTGCATAGACTCCATTTCTTGATCCATGACTTTGATCCATTCATCATTTCAACATCAACCATTGCTTTCTTGTAAGACGATGGATCCTCAACCTTATCATCTAATATGACGGTTTGAGTTTTTATTAAACCCAAATAGTGAGTAGTTGGGTTACAATCATTCCACTACGTCGAGGCTCTTTCAACACTTGAAAAGGATGTGTTTGACTAGATGAAGCAACATCAACCACTCTTGTTGAAGTGCTAGCCTTTTCAACAACTCTTGTTGAAGTTTTAGTAGTTTCTCTGAAAATTTCATTTAATATGATTTGGCTCCTTGGCTTTTGTTCTCTAATGTGGTTTTCTTCTAAGAAAGTAGTATTTGCAATTGCAAATACTTTGTTTTCTTTTGGATTGAAGAACAAACCATCTTTTTTTTTCTTTAGAATAACCTACAAATAGGCATAATCTTGAAAGTGGTTCGAAGAATAGACACATGTGCTGGACATTCCCAAATCCTGAGATGTTGTACACTACTTTTACGACCTCTCCATAATTCAAAAGGTGTTCTGCAACACTTTTTTATGGACCTGGTTTAAGAGGTAAGCTGTAGTCTCCACTGCATAACCCAAAAACGAGATAGGTAGAGAAGCATAACTCATCATAGAGCAAACCATGTCCAAAAGGGTTATGTTTCTCTTTTCTGATACATCGTTTTGTTGAGAAGAGTTGAGATGGGACTCTGTTGTGTTTTATGTCCTAAAACTCGTGGTATATAAACAATGGAACTTATTCTGAAAATTCAATAAGGTGTTATTGAATAGAAATCCAATAAACCTGAAAGTCCCTTAACTATTGGATGAGTACTTAAACTTTATGTGGAGACATAAAAGTGGATCAGGTTTGAGTAAATAGTCAAAATGATCTATAGTATATGAATAAGGTTGGATACCTTACTCTGGTACAATATTGGATGCGGCCTGCTCTGTAGTTGTTACAAGGAGTTGTAAAGTGCTACAAATGAAGTGATCCTAATTCGTTCATGTTAGGACATGAAGAGTGGGGGTGTCCTTGTACAAAAAGGTTTGTACAATATCGGACCACGAAATCATTCATTATTATTTTATAACGCTGTTTATTGTTTAAGACTGACTATTTCAAAGCGATGACCTAGATAACTTGACTTTAATCCTGAGCTGACTATGAACTCCTGTTTATTTAGAATTATCCTTAGATTTGTATAGATGAGGGCTGACACAACAACGTCGACTCAATAAACCTCCCATTTCAGGGGTAAGATCAGATAAATAGCTGGGGACATAGGGTGTAAGATGAAATTCACTCATACCCATTTTTAGGGATAGTAGAGAGGTTGTTTCCTTAAGTGTTGATTCTGAGTCTTGACCAAGGGGCCTCGACCACTCATTGGCCTGAGTGGGACTCGGTTTTGTTTATTGGATCACAAAACAATTGTTCATTAAGGGATCAGTGGGGACTTACAGAACAAGAGATAATTTTGAGGGTAAAACAGAGATTTGACCCAACCGTCGTTACGAACAACCTGTGAAGGGTTGACTTACTAATCATGGTTATATCTAGTGGATGTAATATATCTACAATGAGGGAGTTCAACTATGAGATTTAGTGGAGTGACCCATTAATTAACGAATGGGGATTAGATCGGTCTAATGACTTTAGCCGATTAATCTCAGATGGTTGGAGCCCATGATCTGTAGGTCCACGAGGTCCCCCTACTAACTCGGAAATGGATTAGCACTAGAGTAGCGTGATAAGTTAATTTGAAACGTTCAAATTAGAATCTAACAGAATTGGAGAATATATATGTATATATATATATATATATATAAATATATAGTAAAATATGATTTAAATATATGAAATTGAATTTGTGTAAAAATTAATTTAATATTAGATATTAAATTAATTAAAATTATTTAAATAATTCTTCATTAATTTTATTAGAAAATTAATTTATGAAATTAATAAATTTTTATTTTAGAAATAAAATATTATTTTAAAATCATTTTTGGATTTTGGATATAGAAAATTACACAAAAAAGAAAAATGAGATTTTTCATCTTCATCTTCAAAGTTGCTCACAAAGAACCCATTATCTTCAACCTTTAATTACTCTAAGCATGAGCTGCATCCCATGCAGCAAATCTCTTTGCATGATAGTCTGCAATATATTGAGGAGATTGAAGTGAAGTTGAGATGATGCAATCGAAAGAATTTTAGCTTAAAATTCTTGGAGAATAAGGTGTTCTTCATTTGGGTTGTTGTAGTGAGTTTTCTCCAAGTTCCCTTTGATTCTAGCTTATTTTGAGTCCCACAACTCAATCTAGAGCACTAAGAGAATAGTTGGGAAGATCTAGTGGTGATCTGCACAAAGATTTGGAGAATTTAGCAGCTGAAAATCAATATTTCAACGGTTGTTCAAAGGTATGTCTTGAAACCCATTAAATTATGTTTGAACATATTTTCTTTTCTGCCAAATTTAATCAATTAGAGTGCTTATCGATCCTCGTCACTTTCGCTGCATGTTGATACCTTTCCAACAATTGGTATCAGGCATCATATAAGCATTCAATTCGGATTAATTTTGGTTTGGTGGGTGTTTTATATGAAAATATGAAACTGTTGTACTGATATAGGTTTTTGAGATTTGCTTTTAATTTCTGTTTTAAATTTGTAATTGGCTCTTGTTTAATGAGCTTATATGTCTTCCCAAGAGTTTGTAATTTATTTTGAGTCATTACAGTTGAATTTAGGCTTTAATTTGAAGAAACAAGCAAAGAGGTCGAGTTGCAGATTCCAGAAAATCAGCCTCTGTTCATATCGTTGTTGAGCTTCAGTAGCTAAATGATTGTTTAGCTTCATGCGTTAGACGATGTGAAGAAAAGCTAAATGATCCTGTAGCTTTGAGCGTTGATCGTTTAAGTGTTGTGCGCTAGACGATCGTGTACCTGAAGGGCTAAATGATGCATTGTATTACTATAGGATGGCACTACACGATTGTGTAGCTTCGGGTGGGAGCTAAGCAATGAAATGTAGAGCTATACGATAGCGCTGCATGATCGCTTACTATGATCGTTTACCTATATGCACTAGCTAAGCGATACGTTGAAATGCTAAGCGATAGCATTAAGCGATCGTTTACTATACGCGCAGCTGGGCGATGCATCGAGTGCTATGTGATAGCACTAAGCGATCACTTACCTTGTGTGACGCTAAACGATCAAGATGAAACACTAAATGATGAGGCTAAGCGATTGATGCTTGATTTTATGAAGTGAATTATGGATGATATCCGATGGTGAAATTGCGTTGTGCACTCAAGTATCCTCAGCGGAATCCAAGTGTAAATTCCACTGAGTTTCCTAATAAGTCCAGGGTCGAACTCAGGGACTTGTGAAAATAGGTTGCTTTGGTAATTTTTATGAAAACTTTGCGCTAACCAGATAAATAAATAAATTTTTGGGATTGTTGTTTGCATTAATGAAAAATAGACAAATGCAACGGAGTTTAAAAGAAGTTGATTAAACGGGAAATGCGATGAGTAGCAGTGAACGGGTTGAGAAAAGTTTCGGCTAACACTTCATAGGATGTGTTCATGCTATGCGATCATGTAACATGCTTACATTGGTAAACCACCTCTCAGTGCGAATGCCACGGCTTCTAAGGCTAGAACGCATATGATATATGCGCTAAGTCTATAGGACCTACACATAAGCCTCTATTCTTATTTATGCGATGAAAAAATGACACACACACAAATAAGGCGACCACATAATATCATTCCTATCTCTAGGATGCATGCGATGCAAGTTGACAAACAGAGCTTATCTTTAAGTCCCTATCTCTTGTTTATGTAGTTCTAATCTTACTCTCTCGATTCCGGATTCTAACCTAGCTCTCTCGAGTCATTAGGTTCTTTCTTTAGACTCTCTCTCGAGTAGCTCTATAGGGTATTTGGCACAGCATAAAACAAGACAATCGCAAGAAATGAACTTCGTAGGTCATGTTAGCTTAGTTCTTCTCAACCCATTCGACTAGTTTAGTTACTCATGCGTGCTAAGAGAGTGAACAGATGTAGAATATGAACTTCCATTGTACAAATATAAAGATGAAGTACAAAACAACAATGCAAGTATAGAATAAAAGGCCTGGTGGCAATCTCTTGCTGCCCAGGCTTTTACACTGTTTTCTACTCGTGTTCAAAAGATAATCTCGCTCTCGTGAGAGTCGGCCCGCTCTTTGCTTCTACACCTCAAGGTTCTCTCTCAAGTTGCCCTGAGCGATCTTCAGCTTCTTTACTCTTATCTTGCTCCGCCTTAAAATAAAAAGGAAAGCCTATAGACAAAGACGAGCTGAGCTCTTAATTTCGTAAATTGGTGAACTGATTAACTGATCAATTCCTTTTCTAAAGGATACCTCTGGTATTTATAGAACTTTCAGGGTGAAAAGCGGCTTCTCTCCCATGATTTCACAGATGGGACGGCTTTAATTCCTGACTGATGTGCCAAATATTTTTCACCGAAAAGCTGAATGTACTTGTTCATTAGCGGCTGTCAACTTAATTCGGATTCGACTGTCATCAGCTTTTTGTCCCATCGTGATTAATTATGCCTTTCACCCAGATGCGCCCACCATGTTGCGCCGACCAAGTTGCGGCAATCCTTCTTGAGCAAATGTTTGCGAACACAATAACCGCAAAGCCTTGCGGTAATGCTATGCTCGACCAATGATTTCCTATGATCGCAATTTTTGCCTTGCGTCAACGTATATTCTGCATAAAAACACAAAAATTAACCGTTCCTATGCGATGAACGCATACAACCACAATATAATAAACTTAATGCTTTTTAGACGCAATTTATCATATTTTATCAATGCAAGCCAACATTGTTTAAGAACTTAGCACAATGATAACATGCATTTCTGCCCGTTATCAGCGATCGTGTAGTAAATGTCCGTGCTAAACGATGGAGCTACACGATATTGTTGGACATTGTGCAATCGTGTAGCGTCCTTTGGCACTAGACGATGAGACTATACGATAGAAGGCAAACACTACACGATCGTGTAGCTTTGTTAAGTGATATGCGTGGTTGCTAAACGATCAAGCAAACACTAAATGATCAGACAAACACATGACGATTTTCGTCAATGCTAAACAATCAACCTTAGCGAGATATTGAGTAAGAGAAAGAGTAATCGGTTCGACTGGTTCTCTTGAGGTCTGGTCTGGTCCAGCTTTAAATGGTTTGTGGCTAGTCCAGTTCAGATGGTTCGAGTCTGGTTCAAGTGGCTTGGAGCAGTTTGAGTGGTGTTGAAGCTATTTTTGTAATAATTAGTCTTTTGTTTTCTTGTTTTTGCCAAAACTAAAACCACATCAATTCATGTTTGATTATTTATGCATTGGATGTATGTTATAAATAAATAAATCTTGTATGTGCATATAGTATGCCATTTAGATTTAAAATCCCATCGTAGAAAGCATGCAACATGAAGTGAAAGTATGTTATAATTTGTTATAATATATAGTATGCATGTTAGGATTTCTTGTATTTAATATAATGGTTATATTAAATATTGAATGCCTGTATGTTATGGATGTTAGCATGTCTAAAATTTTATAAGTTGTTATAAAATTGGGTTAGACATTTAAAACCCATAACAAAGAACGGTTGCATGCTCACGTAAGTTAACCACTTGTTTTAATAGTTATAATAGATCGTTAAACTTGTAAAACTAGGGTTACAATGTCAATCGGTAAATAATCCTGTTAAAGGTTGGAGGTATTTAAATTGATGATCTACGAAACACCTCCTACCTGGGAATTATGGCCGAATAATTGAGTGTTGGTAACCGATTTTTTGAGTATCTGTGAGCGATGTAAGGTAATAAAAGGGTTTATCACCTAGACATTGTAGTTTTAAGTCCATTTATAAGTGTTATATTTAGATAAACCATATAGACTTAGAGTTGTTTTTATTAGCTGAAAAATAACCTAAGTATTATTTTACCCAAAAAATTAGAACGCTTCAGTGGTAGTCAATAACTTCTATATCATAAAGTTATTAAAAAACTTCAGTCGGAGATTAATAACATACACAATATGTTATTCTTAGCTCTTATGTCCTTAAGAGTTCACAGTCTGGATTTAAGTGGTACTTCGTGTCACCCTGGGAGTGACCTCCATTCGGAAAGTATTTTTTTTAGCTTAAATTTAGACTCTGGTGAATAAGGGGAAGTTGTTTGAATAGAAATCAAGTGTACGATTTGAACTGCCACGTCTCCACATAGTTCACACTGTGAGATTCATATGACGCTTTGTGTCACCCAGGGAGTGACCTTCATTCGAAAAGTAGATGTATGCGTCAATATCAAGGTGAATAGGAGAAGTAGTTCATAGTAAGTGGGTGAAGAAAATGTGTCAACATATCCTGCGGTCTCTTCCGTTAGTTTGGACCGTGAGATTCCTATGTTGCGCCTGCTGGTTAGCTTTAAGCGGATCTTTGTTAGTCATTTAGCGATGGGTATCCCTTCGGAGGGTTGTAACAAAGGATTCGAAACAGCTCAAGCTCCAGAAATGGATAGGATTTCTTAGGTCTTAGTGACCTCTGACGTCTGAAAACGGCAGGTCTACACTTACAGAATTATGAAATGTTAATAATTTCTAACCAAAAGGGGTACCTAAATGACTATCAGAATATGAGTTATTCTAGAGATAGTATTTAGTCAAGAATGTCTTGATGTGGTATCATTGCAAAAGAATAATCTTGGGTACATTATTAAAATTGCTAAAACTTGATTAGATTTAAAATGTCAGAATGACGAGTTTAATAATACAAGTGTTGGCATTGGATAAACTCATCGGGGATAACTACGTGAATTGGAAATCAAATTTGAACACGATACGTGTGGTAGACAATTTGCGGTTTGTCTTAATTGAGGATTGTCCTCTCATTCCCAACTCTAACACAAACCCAAATGTTCGGGATGTATATGACAGATGGGCCAAGGCTAATGATAAAGCTCGTTCTTATATCCTCACCAGCTTATCTGATGTCTTGGTGAAGAAGCATGAGAATATGAATACTGACAAAGAGATTATGGAATCTTTGCGAGGGATGTTTGGACAACCGCCCTTCACCCTGAGGCATGATGCCATCAAGTACATTTACAATAGTTGCATGAAATGTGGGACCAATGTTCGTGAACATGTCTTAGACATGATGGTCCACTTTAATGTGGCAAAAGTAAACAGTGCTATCATGGACGAGAGAAGTCAAGTTGGTTTTATTCTAGAATTTCTTCCGAAGAGTTTTCTGTAATTATGTACAAATGCATTGATGAATAAAATTGAATATAGCTGGACTACTCTGCTGAATGAGCTATAGGCTTACTAGACAATGTTGAGAACAAAGGGTCTAGAGTCAGAAGTAAATGTTACTACTACCGAGAAGAGAGGAATGTCCTCCAAAGCTTGATGTTGCCTCCTCTTTGAAGAGTAGGAGCATTCCTGTGAAGAAAGGCAAAGGGAAAAGGGAAGAAAAAGCCTGATGGAAAGAAAGGCAAGGATAACGCTACAGAGAAAGGGAAATGTTTCCACTGCAACGAAGTAGGGCACTGGAGGAGACACTACCCTCAGTATCTTGCCGAGAAGAGAGCAAAGAAAGGTGATCAGGTTAACTCGTCCCTGGGACCATTTGCTCAGCTCATCCAGTGGGAGAAGTTGCTGCTTGATTTAATTGTTTTTATAAATCTTGTAAAGATTAAATTGTATATATATATTTTTTGTGATAAACGAAGTGTTCATTTTAAAAAATTTATGTTTTTTCTAACAACTTCTATTAAGAATCGAACTGTTAAAAGCCAATTGTAAATATTCAGATATTTAAATGGCTAGATCAAAGTATAGAAAGTTCAAAAGATTTCTAGATCTAACTGTTAACAAAGAGTTGTTGAGACTAGTCAGATGCATCTTACTCAAAGAGTTGAGAGTACCTCAATGTAGTGAAAGGAAAGTGTGCTTCCTAGCCATTATTGAGATTAAGATGCAATCCCCATATAGTTTTATTCAAAAGCCTATTGTATACTAACAACATTTACAATGATTCTCTCAGCTAAAGTGTTTGAGAATTACTTAGTAGAACTAGGAATACCAGATAACCTAGGGCAAGTGGGAGAAATATTGGATATGGGATAAAGAATGGTAAAAGATGGATATGGGATGGCCTAGTTTATTGTATTTTTGTATAAAACTCAGAAACTTAGTCTTATATATAGGATATATAAGTTACCACTAGAGTTTTAGTCCAAGTGGGAGTTTGTTGGGTTTTATGTCATAAAACTCGTGGTATATAAACAATGGAACTTATTCTGAAAATTCAATAAGGTGTTATTGAATAGAAATCCAATAAACCTGAAAGTCCCTTGACTATTGGATGAGTACTTGAACTTTATGTGGAGACATAAAGGTTGATCAGGTTCGAGTAAATAGTATATGAATAAGGTTGGGTACCTTATTCTGGTAACACTATTGGATGCGGCCTGCTCTGTAGTTGTTATAAGAAGTTTTAAATTGCTACAAATGAAGTGATCCTAATTCGTTCATATTGGAACATGAGGAGTGGGGGTGTCCTTATACAAAAAGGTTTGTACAAGACCGGACCACGAAATCAGTCACTCTTACCTTATAACGCTGTACAAGACTGACTATTTCAAAGCGATGACCTAGGTAACTTGACCTTAATCCTAAGCTGACTATGAACTCCTGTTTATTTGAAATTATCCTTAAATTTGCATAGGTGAGGATTGGCTCAACAGCATCAGATCAATAAACCTTCCATTTCAGGGGTAAGACCAGATAGATAGTTGGAGACATCGGGTGTAAGACGAAATTCACTCCTACCTGCTTCTAGGGATATTAGAGAGGTTGTTGCCTTAAGTGCTAATTTTGGGTCTTGAACAAGAGGCCCTGCTCTTTCATTAGCTTGACAGGGACCCAATTTTGTTGATTGGATCACAAAATAATTGTTCATTAGGGGATCAGTGGGGACATAAGGAACAAGAGGTAATTTCGAGGGTAAAACAGAGATTTGATCCAACCGTCATTACGAACAACCTGTGAATGGTTGACTTACTAATCATAGTTATATCGAGTGGACATAATATATGTACATTGAGGGGAGATCAACTATGGGCTTTAGTGGAGTGACCCGTTAGAATGGGGGTTAAATCAGTCTAATGAGTTTAGCCGATTAATCTCGGATCCTTGGAGCCCATGATCTGTAGGTCCATGAGGTCCCCCTTCTAGCTCAAAAATGGATTAGCTCTAGAGTAGCGTGATAAGTTAATTTGAAATGTTCAAATTAGAATCTAAAGGAATTGGAGAATATATATATATATATATATATATATGATTTAGATATATGAAGATGAATTTGTGTAAAAATTAATTTAATATTGGATATTAAATTAATTTGTAAAATTAATAAATTTTGATTTTAGAAATAAAATATGATTTTAAAATCATTTTTGGATTTTGGAAATAGAAAATTACACAAAATGGAAAAATGAGATTTTTCATCTTCATCTTCAAGGTTGCTCACAAAGAACCCGTTATCTTCAACATTCAATTACTCCAAGCATGAGCTACATCCCATGCAGCAAATCTCTTTGCTTGATAGTCTACAATATATTGAAGATATTGGAGTTAAGTTGAGATGATGCAATCGAAAGAATTTTAGCTGAAAATTCTTGAAGAAGAAGGTGTTCTTCATTTGGGTTGTTATAGTGAGCTTTCTTCAAGTTCCCTTTGATTCTAGCTTATTTTGAGTCCCACGACTCAATCTAGAGTACCAAGAGAATAGTAGGGAAGATCTTGTGGTGGTCTGCACAAAGATTTGGAGGATTTAGCAACTGGAACTCAAGATTTCAATAGTTATTCAAAGGTATGTCTTGAAACCCATTAAATTCTATTTGAGCATATTTTCTTTTCTGCCAAAATTAATGAATTAGAGTGCTTATCGATCCTCATCACTTCCGCTGCATGTTGGTACCTCTCCAACAGATTCCATGTTCTATCATATAGTTCTGGAATTCAATATCCATGTACATTCCACTTCGATCTGGTCGAAGTGTTTTAATCTTTTTACCTAAGAAATTTTCAACTTCAGCCTTATGTTCCTTGAATTTTTCAAGTGTGTCAGACTTATGTTGCACTAGATAAACATACCCATATCTTGAATAATCGTCTGTAAAAGTGAAAAAATATTCAAACCCTCATCTGGCTTTTACAATCATCAGACTATAAAGGTCTGAATGTATAAGCTCCAAGGTTCTTTCGCTCTATAACCTTTTCCAGTAAAAGGTCATTTTGTCATTTTTTTCTCTAGACAAGATTCACATACATGTAAAGAATTTTCTTCATACTCGTTTAGAACTCCCTACTTAACTAACTCTCAATCCTATTGAGATAAATGTGACACAGTCTTAGATGTTGGTTAGCTCGAGAGAGTGTTGGGAAACGTTGATAACAGAGAGAGGGCCGACTCTTGCAAAAGCAAGAACATTCTTTTGGGCAGAATAGAGAACAACACAGTGTAAAAGCTTCAGGAAGCAAGACATTGCTACTAGGCTCACTATCCCTACTTTTCATTGTCATTATGTATTTTGATTTTATTTGTAAAATGGAATTTGCATCTCTACATCTGTTCACTCTCTTTACATTACGCATGAGTAACTAAACTTTCGAATGGGTTGAGACGCACTTAGCTAGCATGACCTAAGATCTTCATTTTATGCGAGCATCTTATCTTATGTATGCGTCCATCACCCCTTTAGAGATACTTGGGAGTAGTCTAAAGAAAGAACCTAGACTTGAGAGAGTTAGGTTAGAATCTAAGCTTGAGAAAGTCAGATTAAGAACTGCATAAGCAAGAGATAGAAACTTAGAGATAAGTTCTGTTTGCTAACATGCATCACATGCACACTAGAAATAGAATATGATAGTATGTGGTCGCCTTGTGTATGTGTGCATCATTCATCATCGTATAGACAAGAATAGAGGCTTAGATATAAGTCCTATAGACATCATCGTATACATTGTATGCGTCCTAAAATTAGGAGCTATAGCATTTGCATTGAGAGATGACCTACTGTTGTATGTGTGTAGCATGATCGCATAACTTAAACGCAATCTTAGGAAGTGTTAGCTAAATCTCTTCTCAACCCGTTCCTCGCATACTCATTGTATCTTTTGCTGTTATTAACTCTTTTCTCAATTCCGCCGCATAGGATTTATATTTTAAACAAACATACCAATCAACTTATTGTTTTGATTGTTACCACAAGGGAATCAGAATTTATCATCGCATATTGTTTTCATAGTCCTTGTGTTCGACCCTGGGCTTACCAGGCAACCTAGTAGGATTTAACTTGGATTTTACTAGGAAAACTTGCATGTGCAACGCATACATCACCATCACAACATACATCATTATTTCATCATATTCAAAACACATCAAGTTTTTGGTGTCGTTGCCGGGGACTATGGCAGTACATATTATGTGAATAATAACTTTTTGATTTTCTCTACAGCTTTCCATCTCTGTGCATTGCCTCTCCTGTGATAAGGGAAGAATGGGGCATCGTACGAGCGAAGGACAAGTTCCGGAGCCCAACTACGACCCAGAGATTGAAAGAACGTTTCGAAGAAGAAGAAGAAACAGCCGCCAACAACAACAAGAGAAAAATCCCAACATGGTGGAGCAACCGGAAGACAGAGCACCGAATGCAAACAATATCTTGGCGAACCCTATTCTCTTGGCGAACGACTGTAATAGGCCCAACCGGGACAATACGTCACCAACCTTTATGATTTCTCACCAGGAATCATGAGCCCAGCCTTGTATGGATTGAGGTTCGAGATGAAGCCGATGATGCTGCAGATGATTCAAACTGCCGGACAGTTTAGTGGTAGGTGTGGCAAGGATCCGCATGCCCACCTCCAGAGTTTTATTGAAATTTTCAAGACGTTTGTGTTCCCAAACATCTCTGCTAAGGAGGTTTGACTAACGTTGTTCCCATTTTCGCTGTGTGACCAAGCATGGAAATTGGATTATTCTCTCAAACTAGGGGAGATCACATCCTGGGAACAAGTAGTTGAAAAGTTCATGAAGAAGTACTTCCCCCCGACAGAGAACACAAGAAGAAGGAAGTTGATTACTAATTTTGAACAAGATATTGACGAATCGCTCAGTGACGCCTGGGCGAGGTTTAAAAGATTGGTGCGAGATTGTCTGCACAATGGCTTACCCGATTGTCTCCAAATGGAAATTTTCTACCACTGATTGAACACTGCATCGCAGACGGCTACCAATGTGGCAGTAGCTGGAAGTTTGCTTGACAAGACATACGACGAGGCTAAGAATATACTTGATTGCATTTCGAAGAATCATGAAGACTGAAGAGAAAGCGATCAACGACTGGGAATTAAAGATAGTGTCTCAAACAATGGGGCTATCACATCTCTACAAAACCAAATGAATGCGATGATGAATTTAATACAAGGAATCACAATCAGAACCCTAGGAACACATAGGGGGCAGGTCAACACAATTGATCAAACGAGCGTAAGTTGTGCCACTTGCGGAGAAGCCTATCCAATGGAAGAGTGTTCGAGGAACCCAGAGTCTGTTTATTTCGTAAAGAATAATCTTTTTTCCAATACTTATAACCCTAGGTGGAGAAACCACCCTAAATTCGCATAGAAAAATCAACAACAAAATTTTCAACCGATGGCGCAAAAAGAAGGGCCACCAAGATTTTTCCTGTGAACTAACGGTCAACCACAAAATCAAGCTAGTAGTTCACAGGCGCTACAATCTTCATCTCTAGAGAGCTTATTGATGCAGTATATTGAGAAGAATGAAACAGTACTCCAGAATCAAGTGACGTCTATCTGCAATCTTGAAATTCAAATAGTATAGATTGCGGGCGAACTCAAAAGTAGACTACAAGGGGCATTGCCGAGTTTTACTGAACTCCGCGCAATCCAGGGCGTACGAGAAAGGAGCAATATCAAGTTGTGACTTTGTGAAGCAGAAAGACAGTAGCAGAGGAGAAGAAGGAGCCGAGTAGGACTGCTCCAGTTACGATGGAACCACAAATCCCGTTGACTCAAGAAGAACCAAAAGAATAAGAGTCAATGGAACCAGATATTGCGTCCACTTCTAAGCCGATAGAGCAGGGAACCGTGAAAATACAACTGCCACCATTCCTCCAGAGACTTAAGAAGAAGAAAAATGATGAAGTGCAATATCATTGCTTTATGGACATGCTGAAACAATTACATATCAACAACCCTTTCACTGAAGCGATTGAACAAATGCCAAATTATGAGAAGTTTTTGAAGGACATGGTGACGAAGAAAAGAAGCACAGGTAAGTTCGCATCCGTGGCATTAACGAAAAGATCAAAAACCATAATTCCATTGAAAATACACGACCCTAGAAGTTTCACAATACCCTGCTCAAGATGGAATTCAGCTACACAAGATAGAATTCACTTCTTCCCCGAGGCAGAGGTAAGTAGATAGATGGCTCCCTTAAGGGCTGATTCTGGGGTTTGAAAGATGTGGCGCCACTCACCTTCTCTTGGCCCGAGAGGTGTTCACACATAGTTTTACTATGTTGTATTGTTCATTAGAGGAATCAATGGTACTTAAGGAGTGACATGTAACTACAGGGACATAATGGTAATTTGGCCTAGCTGTACTTTCGAGCATCTGTGAAGGGTCATCGTACTCATGATTGGTTATATTCGATGGACACAGAAATATATTTGTGGTAAGAAGAGTTCAGCTGTTGGTTTTTAGTGGAGTACATGACAGTTAATGGATGGTGGATCTCGTGGCTAAAGAGTTTAGTCAGCTATTCACGAACCGTTGGAGCTTTGAGCCACAGGTCCATTAGGTCCCCTGGATAGCTTGGATAAAGTTGAGAACCAGTATTTAGGTTAATTTGAAATGTTCAAATTGATAAGAGGAAGTTCAATTATATATGATATAATTGAACAGGTTAATTATATATGATATAATTGGCAAATGAATAAGATACATTATTCTGGAGGTAATTAGATATAAATATGATTTATATCAAGTAGAGGAGAAAATACTATAGTAGATATGTGATATCAAACCATAGGATAAAAATATAATATGAGTATATTTATTAATTAATTAGTTGGTTAATTATATGAAAATTAACCCAAAATTCACGTTTGAACGTGGGTTAGTAAGGCAACGTTGGTTATTGTAACCAATGAATTAAAATGAAAAATGTTTTCATTTTCCACCACCCATCGTTCAATTGTCCAAAGATTTCGTAAAGGTGCACGTTGGTAGAATTCTAAGAGATCGCTTAAGTTTTTTCAAGAGCCTGTACGATAACACTCTCTGTCTAAGCAATCGTCCTCGCGCCTAAACGATCACACACTATCGCCTACACGATCGCATAGCTTTTCTAAATGATAGTATATTGTGTCGGTTTTACTAAACAAACGTGTACCTTTTCCTAAATGATCGTTCAATAAATCTTAAACGATCGTGTAACTCCTCCTAAATGATAAGCATTTCTACTATGCGATTGCGTTTTCTTCCCTTCCACTTGCTTATCGGCTATACGATTCGTGTTTCCTCCTTCCTCTACCAAATTCACCAAAACCTATCCTTTGGGTTTTCACTCCGAGAATACCCGGGGCTCTTTAGTGGTGGTGTCGTCCCCACGGCATTCGTGTTTACGTTGTTCATTCTGCTATAGTCGACATTTTTGCTGGGCGTTGGTAGATCTCGTGGAGGTTTTCCGCTCCATTGGAGTGTCCAATAGGGAACTCTCTCCCTTATTGTTTATCTTGTTCGTAGCATGCCGTTAATTAAGATTTGTTTGAATAACTGTATGTATTGAATGTATATATTTGTATTTTATTCACTGTGAGATCAGAGCGATCCGAACACGCTCATGGAAGTCTTAGATATGAGATCCTTCAATTGGTATCACAGCCAAGTTCTGATACTCCGATTTCATCTGTTGGAATGAAATAAGATACATTCATGGTGGGTGCATTTCTACACTGATTTAATGGTTAAATTTGCTGTAGATGTGCCGAATTAATGGATATTTTTAGGATGATTAGCCTTAGTTTGATTTAAATCCTTTTACATTTGTGGTTGTTTGTAAAAGCTCCTGCGTTTTTTGGCATTAATAATCGTTATCGAGTCTGTATTCAAAGTTTTTTTTAAAGTTTTGAGTCGTTCGTCGAAGAAGCAGATCTGTGCAAGTGTTGCATAAGAGTGGTACGCGATCTGGGCAAGCGTTGCAGTTCTTCGAAGGAGGCGATCTAGTGTTGAGCGCATCGTGTAGAAGATGTTCTATGCAGCCGTTGTTGGATCACATCATAAAGATGAAGGAGTACGCAATCGCTGTTGAACGCATTGTTTAAACGATGGGGTATGCGATCAAGATTTGATCGTATCGTTTTGACGATCGGATAGGCGATCACTGAGTATCGTTTAATGCGCGCGCACTAGACAGTCGTTTAGGTCAGCAAGCTTCATCGCTTAGTAACTAACTAAATGATCGCTTAGTATCGCAAGATAAATCATTTACCTGGTTGACGCATCGTTTAAATGATGAGACGCTCGCGTATCGTTTAATGCGCATGTGCTAGACGATCATTTAGGTCAGCAAGCTTCATCGCTTAATAACTGATTAAATGTTCGCTTAGTAACGCAAGGTAAATCGTTTACTTGTCGTCGCACTACATGATTGCATAGACGATCAGGCTTCGTAGCCTCGTCATCGTCTACGTGATTGTTTACTTATGCTCTTATCATTTAGTGCGCGCTGCACGATCATCTACCTACTAGCGTTTGCTACACGATGAAGACCTCCTGGCAGTTCAAGACCCGGTTCGCCTGTGAACCGGTTTGCTCGATGAAAAATGTAATAGATAGGATTTTTTCATTCCGGTTTTTGTAAAGGCTCATCCCAGTCCATTAATCCTTTATATATTACATGCAATGTATGTTTTTTATATGTCATATGGTATGCACATATAGTAAAAACTACTTTAGGTTATGCAATGGTCATGCATCATCTTTTTATTTTAATTGTTATAATTTAGAGAAGCATGATTTTAATTATATAAGAGCATACTCATGCATCATATAATATAAGAGTTATATTTATGCATGCATAAAAAGCATTGACATGCATCATCTTTATATTATAATTGTTATAGTATAAGGGTGAATGATAGCATGTTTGCTAGGTTTTTACGTGTTATATAAAAGTTATATATAGTAATGACCGGACATTGCATGAAGCATGAAACATAGGTTATTTATATAAATGTTATAAACGCCTCATTGTGCGCCATAATTTTAGTTATTTATTTTTAAAAATTAAAGAGAAATTAGAACTAAAAGAAATAAGAAAGACATGCATGCTCACTTAGGCTTAATTCATGGTTTTAAAGTGTTTAAAACTTGGATCACATAGACCTAAGATCATGGTTCTAATACGATTAGATACCCTAAGACTTTAATATTTTAATCAATTTAGTAGGATTAAATTGGCTAATAAAAGTTTAAAGTGTAGCGAATCTATCTGTAAGGGACCTTTTGTCTAAGGCGGGTTCTGTCTAGGCTGGAGTATTTAAGTTGATGGAAACGTAACACCCCTACCTGGGAACTTACCTAGAAAGGTGAATTAGATATATTTGATGCATGCATGCAAGTTAAGGATAGTCCATTAAAGTGTTTAAATGTGACTACTTCAAATTGTTCATATTTCATAGACAAACATTGTTTTTGAATAGAGTTTAAAAAGATGACTTAGACTAAAATAAGTAGCCGGATTGTCTAGGTTAATGAACCTCTAGGTAGAACATTCTGTGGGAGGTACTTGGGGCATAAGATGCTTCACTTAAACCTTTCACGTTTCTCCTAAATAGTCCACACCGTGAGATCTACCCTCGGCCTCGCGGTACCTTTGGCGTGTCCCCCCCAACAGATGGTGTTTGGGTAGGTTAATATCAATGTGGATGGAGAGAGTGTTCATATAAGTGGGAGCCGTAAGTGCGGCAACATATCCCTCGGTCTCCCTCGTTAGGTTGAATAAAGTTACTGTGCATCGCCTCGAGGCACCCTGAGAGTGTCCCCCTAAAGGATGGAAGTTTTACGCGTTTCTATTGATCTCCTGAAAGAGGATAAGGTAACTTAGTCTCTTGTCCTAATCTGCTTCTTCCCTACGATGGGCTCATTAAAGCAGGACTCTGGCACCGAAAGCGAGGGGTTACACTTATGTAGAATAGTTAAAGGTTAACGATTCTGGACCGAAAAATGGTGGTTGTTAGGTTCAGTTTCAAAAGTTGGTTCTGCTTAATAGTTGAGAATGTCTCATCCCAGCAACAGAACAACTGATCACCCCACCAGTGGCGTTTGTCCTGCCTCACTGGGGCATCATTGCAAAATAGAAGTCTATAACTTAAGGTACTTGAAACTGTTTTGCAAAACTGATTGGTTTAAAAAGGGTTTAGCAAAATCTAATAAAGTTTTGTTCGTATTTTCAGCAACTTTTTCAAAATGGCAACAACCACGTTGGCTTTGTTAAGCATCGAGAAACTTATTGGCGATAATTTTGCAACATGAAAACGTATGATCACGACGATACTAATCATCGAGGATCTCATGTTTGCTCTCACAGAGGTTTGTCCTATTCTAGCTCCGAATTCCGCTCGAAATGTTAGGGAGGCATACGAGTGATGGACAAGGGCGAATGAGAAAACCCGATCCTACATCTTGGCAAGTCTTTCTGAAGTCTTGGCCAAGAAACATGACCCTATGGTCTCAACGTGGGAGATCATAGAGTCCCTACGGGGGATGTTTGGACAACCGTCTGAACAACTTATGCATGAGGCTCTTAAATACATATTCAACTCAGAAATGGAAGAAGGCACCTTTGTTCGTGAACACGTGCTTAACATGATTGTCCACTTTAATGTGGCGGAGTTGAATGGGTCTACCATCGATGAGGGCAGCCAGGTTAGCATAATCCCGCATTCTTTGCCGGAGAGCTTCCTGCACTTTGTTAGCAATGTGATTCTTAACAAAGTGAAATACAACCTTACAGCTCCCTTCAACGAGTTGCAGACATACCAATCTTTACTGAAGAGTAAGGACAAGAAGAAGGGTGAGGCAAATGTTGCTTCATCCTCTAGGACGTTCCATAGAGGTTCGACCTCAGGAACGAAGTCTGTACATTCTATTTTTAACTCTGCAAAGGGGAAGAAGAAGAAGGATGGTAAGGGTAAAGGGAAGGCACCTGCTAACCCAACGCTTGTCGTCCCAAGGAGGCGTCCACAGGTTGCTAAAGGAAAGTGTTTCCACTGCAACCAAGATAGACACTGGAAGAAGAACTATCCTCGGCATCTGAAAGAGAAGGAAGCAACCAAGGCTAAGGCCAAGGCAGATAAAGGTAAATATGATTTACTTGTGCTTGAAACTTGTATAGTGGAGAATGATGATTCTGCCTGGATAATTGATCCAGGCGCTACTAACCATGTTTGTTCTCTTTTTTAAGGGATTAAATCTTGGCGACAGTTGGTGGCTGGTCAGATGACGATGCGAGTAGGAAACGGGCACGTCGTCTCAGCTATGGCAGTGGGAGGACTCCAGTTAGCTTTACAGAATAGGTTTCTTGTTTTAAATAATGTATATACTATTCCTGAACTAAAGAGGAATCTCATTTCTGTAAAGTGTTTATTGCAATGTAAATATACTATCTCTTTTAATGTGGATAAAGCGTTTATTTATAAATATGGTGTTTTTATTTGCACAGCAAATCTGGAATCGAATTTATATATATGCTAAGGTCGTTAGCCATTAATTCCCTCCATAATACTGAAATCTTCAGAACTGCCGTAACTCAATCAAAACGTCGACGAATTTCTCCAAAAGAAAATGCCCAACTTTGGCATCTACATTTAGGGCACATCAATCTCAATAGGATTGAGATATTAGTGAAGAATGGAATTTTAAGTGAGTTAGAAGAAAATTCTTTACCTGTGTGCGAATCTTGCCTTGAGGGTAAGATGATTAAACAACCTTTTATTGGAAAAGGTTATAGAGCTAAGGAACGTTTTGAGTTAGTACATTCTAACCTTTGTGGTTCTATGAATGTGTTGACCCGAGGTGGCTATGATTATTTTATTAGTTTTACTGATGATTACTCCAGGTACGGGTATGTTTATCTTATGCAACGAAAGTCTTAATTCTTTGAAAAGTTCAAAAAGTTCAAGAGTGAAGTTGAAAATGCATTAGATAGACGGATTAAAACACTTCGATCGGATCGAGGTGGAGAGATTTTGGACTCGGCATCCCAGGACTATTTGATAGAACATGGAATCATTTCCCAACTCTCAGCGCTAGGTACACCTCAGCAGAATGGTGTAGCGGAGAGGAGAAATAGAACCTTGTTAGACATGGTTCGCTCGATGATGAGTTACGCTTCCTTACCAGACTCGTTTTAGGGTTTCACAGTGGAGGTTGTGGTATACATACTCAACTGTGTTCCCTCCAAGAGTGTTGCAAGAACACCTCTAGAGTTGTGGAACAGGCGTAAAGCTAGTTTACGTCACTTCCGCAATTGAGGTTGCCCTGCACATGTGCTTGAGGCAAATTCCAAGAAGTTGGAACCACGATTGAGGTTATGCCTCTTTGTAGGCTACCCCAAAGGTACACAAGGGGGTTATTTTTATGATCCGACGAAAAATAGGGTATTTACTTCAACAAACGTTACTTTCCTGGAGGATGATCATATAAGGGAGCATAGTCGACGAAGCAAAGTCGTGTTGCATGAGCTTTCCAATGAAACTACTGAAACTTTAACAAGAGTTATTGAAGAGTCTGCTACATCAACAAGAGTTGTTAATGGGAGTTCATCCAGTAGGTCAGTTCCACCTCAAGAGTTGAGGGAACCTCAACGTAGTGGGAGGGTTGCGAACACATCCGTTCGCTATCTGGGTTTCACGGAAATCCTTGCTATGGTAGTAGATGGCGACGTTGAGGATCTGTTGTCTTATACAAAGGCAATGGAGGATGTTGACTGGGATGGCAACGTTGGTGAACCTTGTGTTTACAAGAAGATCATCAACGCTTCAGTAGTCTTCTTAGTGTTATACGTAGGCGATATCCTACTCATTGGGAATGATGTAGTTCTACTGACTGCAGTTAAGAACTAGCTAGCGACCCAATTCCAAATGAAAGATTTGGGAGTGGCTCAGTTTGTTCTAGGTACACAGATCTTTCGAGATCGTAAGAACAAAGTGCTAGCACTGTCTCAACCATCATACATTGACAAGATGTTGTTCAAGTACTCAATGCAGGACTCCAAGAGAGGCCTATAGCCGTTCAGGCATGAATCACTTTGTCTAAGGATATGTGTCCTAAGATGCCTCAGAAGGTTGAGGAGATAGGACAGATCAGTCTAACCCAGGCCATTTTAATGTTACTGACCCGTTTACGAAGGTTCTCACGACTACAATGTTTGAGGGTCACCTACGGAGCATGGGTCTACAGGATTGTCCGCAGTTGGACTAGGGCAAGTGGGAGATTTTATTGTACTGAGCTTTTATGCCCTAGTTTATTATTTTGTACTAAGTTTGTTTTTTTGGTACACCCCACTTCGCTTTAGGACAAGTGGGAGATTGTTGGGGTTGATGCCCTAAAGTCTCGTGTCCTGTAGTTTGTAAACAGTTTGTACGAATGCTTGTGTTAATATATGATATTTACTTCACATCTTGGATTTTTGCTCAGTTGCTTGTTTTATTTGTTTTACCATAAACCAATAAACATAAAATCCCTGGTTATCTGTATGTGACTCAAGCATATATGTGGTGACATACAAGCGGATCATGTCTTGAGAGATAACCAAAATGGTCTGTAGTATATGGATATATGAGGGAAACCTTATCCTGGTAATGCTACGGATGTGACCCGCTTTGTGGAATGGTCACAAGTATTGTGACTTGTCACAGATGATCTGATCTTGATCATTCGTGTTGGGGACATGTGAGCGGGACCGTCCTATACAAAGAGTTTGTATAAGACATGACCACGAAGTGTTAACGTCTCGTTATATAACACTGTTCATGACAGAGACTTCACTTCTCTAGGATGACCATAGGTAATATGACCTCAATCCTGAGTGAGTTGGGAACTCCTGCCATTGAGGGCGGTCTTTTGATTTGTATGGGTGCGAGGGGCCAGTTCACCGATTTAAACCTACCATTTAGGTGATTCGTCTGATTTGGGAGCTGGGAACTCAGCTACACAAGATGGAATTCACTCCTTCCCCGAGGCAGAGGTAAATAGATAGATGGCTCCCTTAAAAGCTGATTCTGGGGCTTGAACGATGTGGCGCCATACACCTTCTCTTGGCCCGAGAGGTGTTCACACATAGTTTTACTATGTTGTATTGTTTATTAGGGAATCAATGGTACTTAAGAAGTGAGATATAACTACAGGGGCATAACGGCAATTTGGCCCAACTGTACTTACGAGCATTTGTGAAGAGTCATTATACTCATGATTGGTTATATTCGATGGACACAGAAATATATCTGTGGTAAGAAGAGTTCAGCTGTTGGTCTTTAGTGGAATGCCTGACAGTTAACAGATGGTGGATCTCGTGTCTAAAGAGTTTACTCAGCTATTCACGAACCGTTGGAGCTTCGAGCCACAGGTCCATTAGGTCCCTTGGGTAGCTTGGATAAAGTCGAGAACCAGTATTTGGGTTAATTTAAAATGTTCAAATTGACAAGAGGAAGTTCGATTATATATGATATAATTGAACAGGTTAATTATATATGATATAATTGACAAATGAATGAGATACATTATTTTGGAAGTAATTAGATATAAATATGATTTATATCAAGTAGAGGAGAAAATACTATAGTAGATATGTGATATCAAACTATAGGATAAAAATATAATTTGATTATATTTATTAATTAATTAGTTGGTTAATTATATGATAATTAACCCAAAATTTACGTTCGTACGTGGGTTAATGGGGCAACGTCGGTTATTGTAACCAATGAATTAAAATGAAAAATATTTTCATTTTCCACCGCCCGTTGTTCAATCGTCCAAAGATTTTGTGAAGGCGCGCGTTGGGGGAATTCTAAGAGATCGCTTAAGTTTTTTCGAGAGCCTATACGATAACACTCTCCGCCTAAGCGATCGTTAACCTCGCGCCTGAATGATCGCACACTATCGCCTACACGATTGCATAGCTTCTCTAAACGATAGTATAGTGTGTCAGTTTTACTAAACGATCGTGTACCTTCTCTTAAATGATCGTTCAGTAAATCCTACATGATCGTGTAGCTCCTCCTAAACGATAAACATTTATGCTATGTGATTGCGTTTTCTTCCCTTCCACTTGTTTATCGCCTACACGATTTGTGTTTCCTCCTTCCTCTACCACATTCACAAAAACCCACCCTTTGGGTTTTCACTCCGAGAATACCCGGTGCTCTTTAGTGGTGGTGTCGTCCCCACAACGTTCGTGTTTGCGTTGTTTGTGCTGCTGCAGTCGACATTTTTTATGGGCGTTGGTAGATCTCGTGGAGGTTTTCTGCTGCGTTGGAGTGTCCAATAGGGAACTCTCTCCCTTATTTTTTATCTTGTTCATAGCATGCCGTTAATTAAGATTTGTTTGCATAACTATATGTGTTGAATGTATATATTTGTATTTCGGTCATTGTGAGATCAGAGCGATCCGAACACGCTCATGGAACTCTTAGATATTTTTGGCCAACTTTATTCAAGGAGGCAAGAGACTATGCAATGAAATACGACCGGTGCCAATGCACGGGAAACATTTCATGGAAGAATGCGATGCCCATGAATATCATCTTAGAATCGGAACTATTCGACGTGTGAGGTATAGACTTCATGGGACCATTTCCACCATCAAATGGTCACAATACATTCTATTGGTTGTTAATTACGTTTCCAAATGGGTAGAAACAGTATCGTGCGTCGCAAGCGATGCGGCGGTAGTCTCCAAGTTCTTGAGAAAAAATATTTTCCCTCATTTTGGCACTCCACGTGCCATAATAAGTGATGAAGGCTGTCACTTTATTATTAACATCATCAACAAATTGCTGGTCAAGTATAATATTCTCCATAAGGTAGCCACCGCATACCATCCACAAACAAATGGTCAAGTTGAAATGTCCAATAGGGAAATCAAGCTGATATTAGAGAAGGTGGTGAAGCCTTCACACAAAGATTGGGTAATGAAGCTGGACGATGATTTGTAGGCATATAGAATCGCCTATAAGACACCTATAGGCATGTCCCCTAATGCGTTGGTGTTTGGAAAGACATGCCACTTACCGCTTGAGTTGGAGCATAAAGCAATGTGGGTTGTGAAAAAGCTCAATTTTGATTTAAAGGCCACAGGGGAGGCAAAGAAACTTCAGTTGGTCGTGCTTGATGAATGGAGAACTAAAGCATATGAGAATGCCAAAATCTACAAGGAGCACGCAAAACGTTGGCATGACAAACAATTATCTGAGAAGAATCTCTATGTCGGACAGAAGGTTTTGTTGTACAATTCTCGGCTAAGACTTTTTCCCGGTAAATTAAAATCACGATGGTCTGGTCCTTTTATAATCAAAGAGGTATTCCCATATGGAGCGGTTGAGTTATCCAATGAGGATGGGACCAACGCATTCAAAGTCAACAGGAAAAGAGTCAAAATATATCATGGAGAAAACTTGCATCGCGAGAAATCCTCCGTGGACTTGAGGAATTCCGACTAAAGAAGAAGTGGGTATTCCCTGCACAATCATGCGATTCAAATTCACCAGGGACACAATCTTTTTGAAGTATCCTTTGAAATCTTCAGTTCATGAACTCGAATCTACCTTTTTATATCTGTTATCATTTCTATATCCTTTTTACTCCTTATCTAAAAAAAAAGGGAGAAAAATTTTGTTAACTCTGTCTTTTATATTTTTGACCCTCTCGATGTTTTTTTTTTTGCAACAATCGTGATGAAGGATTGCGGGGGAACTACACAATAACCAAAAAAGGAGACTAGTTCAGTCAGCCACTGCAATAAAAGAAATCAGCTCGCCACAAAGAAGGATGCGATCACAAATGATGCAGGTGACAGAGAAAATTTGGGGGTTGTATCTTTCATTGACTTTGTTTATTCCAAATTTTGCACTCTCGCATCTCATTTTTAACTTTGATAATTTTATCGTTGCATCCTCTTTAGTTGGCACAATCATTAAATATTGATTACTTTAGTAAGTCACTGCATTTTTTTTCTATGCCAATTATGGTTTCAATGATGAAACGCTGCCTCTATTTCTCATCGCATGTACTAAAATAAACATAATTTTAGGACAGTCAATTCATGAAATATTTCTAGAAGTTAGTGGTCCACTAGATTTCAAACTGACTTTTACGAAACCTCCTAAGAGCATCGCATGAATTCTTTCAGTCTTTCAGCAATGAGGATATTGTTGCTTTTAAATTTGGGGGTGCGGTATTTATTTTCAACTTTGCTACGTTTAGACATCTAAAAAAAAATCATAACATTGCGATCGGATCCTACTCGTAGTTGGATGTCTGCATGACACCCGAGGGGACAAGCCAAAACGAAGGTAGGCATCATGATCAACGCATATATAAAATGAACGCAACTCCGCTGCCAAATGGGAATGAGTTTGGATTGAGAAAGAGTGTTTTGCTTATAGTTGGATGTTCGCATGACACCAGTGGGGTCAAGCCAAAATGAAGTCTAGGCAGTTGGATCAGCGCAAGGTCATAGAAAGAATATCTAAACTACGCAAGGATAAATATCATTTGGAAACACCCCAGTTAAAAAAAAATTGTGAAATAAATCATGCGATGTTCTGGAAAACAAGTAAAGTCTTTTTTAAGGTTAAACTTGCGGTTCCTAAATTTTAGAAATATTTTAAGAAGAGACTTGGATAGAAATTAAGAAGATTTTGGTTCATAGGATTTGAATAAGGCACCTCGAGAAGTCTAGGTAAGTAGAAGGCGGCGGACTCTCTAGAGAAAATATTTAGTTTATGCTTGAGGACAAGGATTGTTTTAAATTTGGGAGTGTGAAAACTGGCAGAAATGCACGTTATTATAACGCAAAGATATTAAACAATGTAGGATTTCGATAGTAAAAATATTTATCGTGTCCAAAATCATTAAGTTGAGAACATTGCGATTGCATGTGCTCATTGCATTAAAGCAGCTAATTTACGTATTTTGTGTAGGAAAATGCGTTGGAGCAAGGCAGAATTACGATCCAAGGAATTGAGCATCCAAGCGCATTAGAAGATTGCGACCGCAAAGCTATGCGATCATATGCGTTTGCGAAGATCTGCTCAAGAAGGTGGCCGCATAAAGATGGCGCATCAAGGTGAAAGCTTAATAAATCATGATGGGACAGAAAGCTGATGACGGTCGAATCCGAATTTAGTTGACAAGCCGTTAACGACACACTGTAGCAAGTACACTCAACTTTTAAGTGACAATTAATCGGTGCATCAGATAGAAATTTAATGACATCCCATTAGTGCAATCATTTGAGAGAAAAGCTCTTCACCCTGAAACTCTATAAATACCAAAGGCCACCTTCGTTAAAGAAGTTCAGTAGTTTAGAATTTTGTAGTTCTTTTTCACCATATACATAGAGATAATAGATAGTCGTAGTCTGTAATTTTTATACTTGGAAGGTGGACTCGAGTGAAAAGAGAAGATGCCAAAAGATCATTCTTGGTTAGCTCGAGAGAGTGCCAGGAAGCTTTGAGAATGGAGATAGGGCCGACTCTTGCGAAAGCAAGAACATTCTTTTAGACAGAATAGAAAAAACACAGTGTAAAAGCCTCGGGAAGCAAGACATTGCTACCAGCCTCACTATCCCTACTTTCCATTGTCATTCTGTATTCTGATTTTATTTGTAAAATGGAATTTTCATCTCTACATTTGTTAACTCTCTTTACATTATGAATAAGTAACTAAACTTCCAAATGGATTGAGAAGAACTTAGCTAGCATGACCTAAGATCTTCATTTTATGCAAGCATCTTGTCTTATGTATGCGTCCGTCACCCCTTTAGAGATATTTTAGAGAGTAGTCTAAAGAAAGAACCTAGAGTGGAGAGAGTTAGATTAGAATCTAGGCTTGAGAAAGTCAGATTAAGAACTGCATAAGCAAGAGATAGAAACTTAGAGATAAGTTATGTTTGCTAACATGCATCGCATGCACCCTAGAAATAGGATATGATAGTATGTGGTCGCCTTGTGTATGTGTGTGTCATTCATCATTGCATAGACAAGAATAAAGGCTTAGACCAACCAACTTATTGTTTTGATTGTTACCGTAAGGGAATCAGAATTTATTGTCGCATATTGTTTTCATAGTCACTGTATTCGATGCCGAGCTTACTAGGCAACCTAGTAGGATTTATACTTGGATTTTACTAGGAAAACTTGCATGTGCAATTCATACACCACTATCGCAATATACATCATTATTTCATCATATTCACAACGCTTCAGGTTGCACTATTGAACATTTCGATATTGTGCAACATTTAGATACTGAAGACCTTAGTACATATAAGTTGTTTTCGTTTGTTGCATAACAAAAGTCAATAACATTTTTCGAGATAAACGCTTTATCCCGAATAAAAGAAACATTAAAAGGGTGTTCTAACAAACATGAAACTGAAGTCAAGTTCCTTTTAAAATTAGGAACATAGTAAATGTTGTCTAATAACATATACTTTGATTTTAAAAACAACTTCAAACTCCCAACTGCAATCACCCAGACAATCTCTCCTATTCCAACCTGTAGAGTCATCTCCCTACTGCCAGTTGTTTCTAGGAACAAGTTTCTTGCAAAGAAATACAAACGTTGTTAGTGGCTCATGAATGAAGTATCTAGGTATTGTTATCATTTTCCACCAAACACATTTCCAGAACCAGTGAATCATATTTACCTTCTTTTCTCAGCCAAATATTTTGGGTAATTACTTTTCCAATGCCCATCTTGGTTGTAATGAAAATAGGTTTCTTTTGCAACTTTGACCTTATTTTCCTTTTGGGTAGCAATAGTAGTGGTGGCTTTATTCCTCTTTTCAACCTTCTTCTTTTTCCACTTCTTCACACTAGATGATGAGGGAGGCTAAAAAATCTGTATTTTCCTCCCCATTATTTCTTTTGGCTTTCATTAAAGACTAAAAAATCTGTAGCTCGTTAAAGAGAATGATGAGTTTGTAGTCAATTTTATTCATAACACAATTGCTACGGAATTGCAGAAATATGTTCGATAGCGAATGCATGATAAAGCTCACCTGACTGAGCTCATTTATGAGACTTCCATTCATCTTAGTAATATTGAAATGGTTCATCATGTTAAGGACATGTTCCCTAACAGACGATCCTTCAGCCATCCGCACAATGAAGATGCACCTAAGAGTAACATGCATGGCTTATGAGGATGGTTTTCCAAACATGTCATACAATGATTCCATGATCTAGCGTGCTGTGATGATGGTCTCATGTTTTTTTTATCAGGACTTCAGATAAGCCTTCCAAAATTTAGACCTATGCCTGACCTTGGTCAACCTCTCATAAGCATCATGAACACTTCGTGATGTGTTGTGCTAGGTGCTGAAGAACAATTCCCCGAGAGAACGAATTTGAGGTCATCCACAACCAAAATCGTATTCATCGTGTTTTTCCAAGTTGTATAATTTTCTCCAATTAATTTTTCGACACCAAGAAAAGTAACGATTGAGATAGACATGTTAAGTCAAAACAAATTACTTATATTAGACACTTGTGTAAAAATTCATTTTTAATTTTAATCCCATAAGTTTAACTAAAACTAATAATGAACCCAATGTTATTTATTTTGTAATGATTATTTAGTGAATTGGAATAAATGCCATCTCAGGATGTACAATTATTCCTTATCACTGAAGTAAGATACTCTTAATCAAATATTATCCCAGAATGACTCCTGATTCATATAATATTTAATTACCATTCATTTGGTCAATAAATCATTAACTTCATTAATATGCTTCATCGTAAGTGTAACTCTTCATGTTCAACCCTATAACCTCACCCCAACTAGTCTATCTTAGGGAAGAACATGATTAGATCAATTTATTATAACGATCTTATCCATTTATGGAGTTTGATACGTCTCTTTCCCATACAAACACCTTCCTAAGAGGGATGCTCCCAGGACGCTATGAGGCCGAGCATGGAATTGGCGTTTCAAACCAATGAAGAAGACCACGGGATGTGTTGACACAGTCCTTCTCCCACTTATTATAAACAGTTTCTCCATTCATCTTCATATTCACCCATGCAAATACCTTCCTAAGGGAGGATGCACCTAGGGCACCAGGAGGTCGAGCATGAATCTCACCTTGTGAACTTTTAGGTAGAGCGTAGATGGAGAAACGACATATCATATACATATTTTTCATCCCACTAAGTGTTTTGGAAAAGATGGATGCATTTAGCTCTGAAAAAGCTAATATTCCTAGCTTAATTTGGGCTCGTTAGTGAATTTTATGTGTTTATTTCCTATTTTTTAGGTAACGAGCAACAAAAAGGTAGGGATTTGGAGCTGATCAGGGTTAATTTGAAGCAACTTGGAGTAGATTTGAGCATCCGGGCTTCAAAGGGATCAAAAAGACCAAAATACTCCTAACCTGACGCTTGGAGTGCAGGGGAGCGTTGCAACGCTCCAGATTTTTTATAATGTCAGTGTCACAACGCCACGCAACGCTTTAGCCCAACGCCTGAGGACAAAACCCTCAGTGTTGCAACGTTATGATATTTGATGGACAAGCATGGGGGGCACGCGCGAGTGAGCGTCACAATGCTATTCCAAATGTTGCAATGCTGCCCTGAGATTTTCTTTAAATATCCCTCTTTGCTAGGTCAAAAGGATATTCTGAGAAGGCCCAAAAACATTAAAAAAAACCTTGTTCTTCCATGGAGGCCGAGGAGAGGCCTTGACTTTCTCCTTTTTCTTTATGTTTTCAGTATCATTAGGTTAGATTTATTTTCAGATAATGAATTTGTATTGGATAGTATACCATTGATTTGTCTATGTATTAATGAGGTAATCTTTCAATTAGTTCTTGGATTAAGCATTCTTTGAATTTATGAGTTTTCAGTTCAATTTTTATGCTTTAATCGAGAATTATGTTTTTCTTAAATCTTTTTTAATTTAGATTTACTTTTATGTGTGGATTGACGTCCCTATCATGAATTCATGTCTTTGCTAGTTAGATTCAAGCTCACATGCATCCTTGTATCGTCCATGCTTCGAATTTACCCTTGTAGCACATATTAGATATGCAGACATAGGGTTTATAGGCTCGTCTTAAATCTTTAAATCGCACGTTTAATCTAGATTTAAGGAACAAATTGATTATTTGAACATGGATTTCTTGACACTTAATCAACATAATTGAATCCTGAATCTTAATGCATGTGTTTCTAGTTCTTTATGGCCACTGAGGACCTAATTGCATCTAAGAGCATGTAGGTGTTAGGATTGGTGTCCTAATTCTCCTGGAGTCTCGTAGTTTGTAAACTTTGTACACATTATTATTAATAAAATAAAAGTTATTTTATTTGCATTTACTCATATCCAATAAACAAAGATCCATGATTATTTTATGTAAACTTAAGCATGTATATGAGATATACAAGTGGATCATGTAATACCCTGCACATTTTTTTTAGTAATAATGTAATTTCAGTAACTCTATTATTTGGAATTTCAGTAATTGTCATTAGTTAGAGGGAATTTTTGGAATTTTGGACTTCAAATTTAAGTGTGGGAATTTAAATGTCGGCGTGAAAATTATTCAATTTTGAAATTCAATTTGAAAATTTATGGTAGGAATTAATTTTCTTTTGAAAAGGAAAGGAATTAAATAGTATAAAGTGAAATAAAGAAATGAATTAAATATAATTATACTATTTCCTTTTTAGTTATTATAATAATAATAATTATTATTATTATTATTATTATTATTATTATCTTTTTTAAAAACCAAACTTTCTCCTTCTCCCTCACGTAAAAAGGAACGCCCCCCCTCGTTTTATCCTTTCTATCGCCTCTCTCACTGCCCAAACTCCAATCGTGCTTTGCTCTACCGTTTCTCCCTTCGGCCACCACAAACCACGCCATGCGACTCCCCTTTACCCTCCTTTGTCCGTCCATCTGAGTCGCATCGCTCACCCAGACAGAGGAGCCGTCTGAGTCGCTGCCGCCTGCTTCGAGCCCCAACCGGAGGAGTCGTCGTTTGCAGCCCCGCGCCACTCTTCTGTCCAGCCCCATAGACCCTCGCGTCGCTCGATTCGTCTAGTTTTGCCGCTGACCGTTCGTCACACTATCAGTCCAGCCGTCATCCGCTTCTTAAATCTACTGGTGTCCATCGGTTTTCACTAGTCGGCCACTGCCATGTGGGTTTTCGCCGGAATCTAGAATTTGGTAAGATCTATTTTGTGGTTGGGTTTTTTGAAGGAATTTTGGATGCCCACTAAGTTGGAATAAAGAGTAAATTAGTCGCAATATTTTGATTTTAGATTTAAGCTTGGAAAATTACAGAAGCGTCTGTCCAGTGTATTCGAGATTGTTCGGCAAGAGTTTTGGTAAGAGTTATGGTCCTTGTTGTTGGTTTGTGGGCACACTTTGATTACTGAATTAATTTTGACTTAACTCTTGTATCTTTAAGGTTCCAAGTCATCATCCATTGGGATTTAAAATCTGTTAGAAGGAGATTTTACAGTCGAAATCTTGGGAGTAGTTGTTGATCAAGTTCTTTAGGTAAGCTTTTGGGTATTTTGGATTGAATCTAAGGTTTCGAAATTATTCTTGGACTGAAATTTAATGGTTGTATTCGTATGTTAGGGCCGTTACTTTAAACCGCTGTCATCTTTTGGTTGTCTGATTTTATCTGTGGATTTTCGATTAAGGTAAGTAATCTTACTACTGGAACTGCCCACGGTCCAGGCTTTAGTTGTATGCTAGCATGATAAATGTATGTTATGGCAAAATGTTAGCATGATAAATTTATAGTATGATTTGAATCAAAGTATGTTCTGGCACGAGATCTGAATTATTTAAATATGCACATAGACAATCGAATGCTAGTATGAGATGGTATGTGCTTCCATATGATTGTATCTGATCTGATGATGTTGAGGTATACATGTATGTTGTAGAACTATGATGTTGAGGTATGCATGTATGTTGTAGAACCATGCTATTGAGGTAAATGTGTATGTGGTAGAGCCATGGTATTGAGGATTATATGTATGTCATAGATTCATACGGTGATGATTTTGATGTTAAGACTGTGTGAATGTCCTTACTGATTAGTTAGATGTTCCATTAGATTTTGTGTTTCTCGGGATTCACCAGTTTGTGTTTCCTTCGGGATTCACCAGTTTGTGTTTCCTTTGTGATTCACCAGTTTGTGTTTCCTTTGGGATTCACCAGTTCGTGTTTCCTTCGGGATTCACCAGTTCGTGTTTCCTTTGGGATTCACCAGTTCGTGTCTCCTTCGGGATTCACCAGTTTGTGTCTCCTTCGGGATTCACCAGTTCATGTCTCCTTCGGGATTCACCAATTTGTGTCTCCTTCGGGATTTACCAGAGGTAGTGGGCATACTTAACTACAGTAGGATAGGACTCAGTCTTCTTCTTGTTTCATGTGTATATATGCCAGAGGTATCTAGAGGACATAGATGCCTAGTCTGACCTCAGTAGTGAGGTTACTTACTGAGTATTTTATACTCATTCTTTCTCATGTTGTTGTTTCAGGTAAGGGTAGAGATGCACTAGTGATGGACAAACGGAATTCGTGATCGAGCCATTAGGACTAGTTTTTACGCTTCCGCATTATGAGATTTAGAGTTCTTTTCATGTTTCTCTTAATGTTAGATTTGATGTTTGAAACTTGTTAGTAAGAATTGTTTTTATATTTATTTATTAACCTTTATGATCTATGGGTACCCTATTCTTGTTTTTAACGTTTTCATTTAATAAAGGACTTTTGAACTCCCTTATCTATTTAGCATTTATTTCTACATAAAGAAGTGGCATTTTAAGTGCCATGCATGCATGTATTTTAGTAACGGCCTAACTTATGTCCTAGGGGGTCGGGTCGTTACAGATCATGCCTTAGGTAATAACCTAAAAGGTCTGTAGTATAAGGATATATGAGGGATACCATATCCTGGTAACACTATGGATACGACCCGCTTTGTAGAGGTTTACAAGTGTTGTGAACTACTACAGATGGTCTGATCTTGACCATTCATGTGGAGACATGTGAGCGGGGGTATCCTATACAAAGAGTTTGTATAAGACCGAACCATGAAATAATTAGTCTATTTATATAACGTCGTTGATACTTGAGACATACATCTCACTTAAACGACCATAGGTTACATGACCTTAATCTTAAATGTTTTGGGAACTCTTGCCTATGAGGATGGTTCTTTGATTAATATGGGTGAGAGTGGCAAGACTGTCAACTTAACAAGCCTACCTTTTTGGGGATTTGTCTGATTGGGGAGCTGGGAACTCAGTTACACAAGATGGAATTCACTCCTTCCTCGAAGCAGGGGTAGGTAGATAGATTGCTCCCTTAAGGGCTGATTTCGGGTCTTGAACATAGTGACCACATTATCTCTTTGGAAGAGAGGACCTAGTCATAGTAGGACTATGACTTATTGTTCATTAGAGGGATCAGTGGTATGTCAGGAGTTAGATATAACTACAGGGGGAAAACGATAAATTGGCCTAGCTATACTCATGAACGACCAGTGAAGGGTTATTGTACTATTGATTGGTTGATATGGACACAGAAATATATCTATAGTGAGAAGAGTACAACTGTTAGTCTTTAGTGCAGTGCCCGACAGTTAACGGATGGTGGATCCCATGACTAAAGAGTTTAGCCAGTTATTCACGTATTGTTGGAGCTTCAAGCTACAGGTTCATAAGGTCCCCTTGGTAGCTCAATGGATTCAAGTTGAGAATCAGTTCTTGGGGTTAATTTAAAGTGTTCAAATTAACAAGAGAAAATTCAATTATATATGATATAATTGGTGTGATATATGAGATATATCAAGTGGAGGATTATTGATACTTTTTACATCCAAAGGATTTACTTGTTATATAGTCATGTAAATATGATTTACATTATGTACCATAAAATAGAAAAAGAAGTATGGTTTGTATGTTTCATAAGATGAAATATTAAAACTATAGGTTATAAATATAACATGGTAAGTTGGTTATCATATTTATTTATAATATATTAATTACATGTTAATTAATTTCTTTTTCTCTAATGACCGATTGAGTGGAAGGTTATTGGTGGTTTTATGGTAACCGTGAGATAAAAGAAAAATGTTTTCCTAAAATTAAGAGTTGTCTCATTCAGAAAGAACTCACGGAGAAAAGCTATCAAGTGAAAGAGTTTCACTAAGCGATAACTGACAGAGACTAAACGATCATGCAACTTTGACTATGCGATAGTCATTCAGCTGATTATAGCTAAATAATCGAGTGGCATAGTCTATATGATAGGTTGCCATTTACTAAATGATCGAGCACATCATCTATACGATAGACAGTGTCATATCTCCCACTTACTCGATCGTCTACTTAATTGTGGTCCTCCAATCTCTTCTTCAAGCCAAGATCATACAGAGCCTACAACTCCTGGATTCTCACACGAAAATACCAAGCTAACCATTGTGGTGGTGTCCTCACTCTGTTCGTTGGGTTTATGGAGATCGTGTTCGTTGTTTTCGTGCTATTGGTTGTGTTGTTTCAGTCGTTGATTCGAGCGTTGCTGTTGTTGGACGCGTAGGAGACTATTCGAGGGATTCTTGAAGAATGTTTCTTCAAAGGTATGTATACTCTATGCCTTAAATTCTATCTTAGCATGCTGTAATTTCTTGTTGTGCATGACCTGTTAGTTTCTGTTCTTAGACTGTAATTGATTGTGTTCACTCGAATGTAATTTGAAACATTCCCTTCTGCTGCTCATGGAATTCCTCATGTTTGATTTCCTTCAATTGGTATCAGAGCCAGGTTGTTCTGTTATTCCAAATTTCACTTCTGTTTTGAACTTCTTTTATAGTCGTGGTGGGTTTTAAGGTTTTTTGCATTGTATTTAAGTGTTAATTGCATTTGTGGATGTGGTGATGAATGTTTACGGGATGGTTGCCTCTGTTTAAAGCTTTCTTTATTATTACAAAGTGTTAATTTGTAATAGCCCCTGCATTTTTGGGCATAATTAACAAGCAATCGAGTCTGTAATTCAAAGTGTTTGAAGTTGTTGAGTCTGATGAAGTTTTGAACCATGGAGATATGGTTCTCATCGAGGAAGAAGACTAAGGGTTGGTCGTATCGTGTAGCCTAAGGTAACCAATCGTTGAGATTTGGCTAAACAATTGTGTAGAAAAGTTCTGCCCGATCATGTAGTATTTACTAAACGATGTTAAACGATGGGGTAAAACGCTTATTCTATCGCGTAGCATTAGTTGCTCGACCACGTGGATGCTGGAGGTAAACGGTCGTGTAGAGCATTTGATGCTTATCGTTTAATTAAAGTCGCGCGCACTAAACAATCGTGTAGTTAGCATGCTTCATCGCATAGTTACTGACTACACGATCACCCAGTATATGATACCTTGGCGCTTTCTGCACGGTCGTTTAGATGATTATGCTTCACCGCATCATTTTCATTTACATGATCGTTTAGGGCTTGCGTTGTACATTGCACACTGCACGATCACATGCCTTCATGCTTCATCGCATAGTCAAAGGTACATGATCGTTTCTAAACGATCGTTTATGCTCACACAGCGTTGGTAAACGATTGAGTAAAGTGTTTACTCTCTCGTGTAGGCAATCACAAGGTTTGGTACACAATCAAGGAGATGCGTTCCTTCACCCGGACGGTTCAAAAGCCGGTTTGCCTATTTGAACCGGAGACTTATTATTCTTTGTAATAGTTAGATTTGGCTTTTGAGGATTTGAGGCTAATTATCCCGGTTCATCAACTTTTATTTAATGTAAATGGGATGTATGTTGGTTTATATGCCATAGTGTATGACATATAGATTTAAAACCCACCTTAGGTTATGCAATTATTCATGCATCATATATTATAAGTGTTATAATATAGTTTCTGGCATGATGAAATTATAAGAAAGCATACCTATGCATCATGAAATATAAGAGTTATATTTATGCATGCAGTAAGCATATTCATGCATCATCTTTATATTATAAGAGTTATAGTATAAGGATATATGGAAGCATGTATGCTTGATTTATTGCTTGGTTGTATAAGTGTTATATAAAAGTAGCAATGAATGAACAATGCATGGAGCATGACACTTAGGCTAATTTATAAGCATTATGAATGCCTTATATGTGTAGCTTCCCATTGTGTTGGTTTTAGTTGTCTCCTATTATAAGCCTTATAATGGAAATTAGAACTAAAATCAATAAGAAAGAGTTGCATGCGGACTTAGATGAACTCATGTTTTAAAAGTGTTTTAAAATTGGATTGAGATAGACCTAAGTTCAGGCTTCTAATGAGATTAGATGCCTAAGTTTAATCTTTTGATTTGGTTTAATAGGATTAAATTGATTGGCATAAAAGATTAAATTTGTATTAAATCTATCTATGAGGGGTATTCCAGGTTGGGTTACTTAAGCTGACCGAGACGGAATACCCCTACCTGGGAACCTACCTGGAAAGGTGAATTAGATAAATTTTCTGCAAGTATGCGATAGTTGATCAAAGACTTCGTTAAAGAGTAATGAATGATGATCAAAAGTGTTCAAACTTCCAAAGTAAGAGTTCCTTTTGGGCAAACCAAAAAAGTCACTTTGTTAAAATATTTGGCCGTATTTTTTCTACGTAAACTAAACCCTAGGTTATAAAATACTTAGTGGGAGGAAGAGATATATATGATATGTCAATGATTCCATTCATGTTTCTCCCTGAATGTTCATGTCGTGAGATTCATGCTTGGCCTCATGGTGCCGTAGGAGCATCCCTCTTCGGATGGTGTTTGCATGAGTCAATATCAAGGTGGACGGAAAGAGTATTTATAGTAAGTAGGTGAAGGGTGTGTGTCAACATGTTCTGTGGTCTTCTTCATTGGTTCGCACGGTGAGATTTTCTTACACTCCCTCATGGCGCCTTGGGAGCGTCCCTTTTCGAATGAGTTTTGTGCAGTTGGTCAATATCAAGGTGAACTTCAGAAATGGATAATGTCACTTTATTTTTTGCCTCGATCAATTTTTTTCCCTTCAGATTGACTGCTTGGGGCGGAACTCTAGGGCTCAAAATGACGGGTCACACTTACAAAAAATTGTTAAGCAAGTTAACGATTTCTTGACCAAATCAACGATGGCTAGTCGTTACAGGAGCAAGAGTTGTTTTAGTATTAATAATTGGTTGAGAATGTCTCAATTTAAAGGAGGGATAAATTGACCACTCTTCCCACTCTTCGGTGGCTTTTTTCCTAAACCTTTGAAGCGTAATTGCGAAACTAGATGTCACACGAAGTTTATTTCAGTTTTGTTAAACCGTATTGGATGTTTTTTCAACTAGTATTTGCTAAAACATAATGTAGGTTAATGTGTTTATTTTTTCAGCAACATGTATGATTTTCCGTTAGTTGCCTCTAGTTTGACCGATTACATATAATGGAAAGAGTCTGTTAAAACATATTTCGTGGTAAACAACCTCGAGTTTGTCATCTCAAGTCCTAACCCTTGATGCACCACAAAGTGTTCATAATGCATATGAGGTGTGGATGAAGGCTAATTCAATGGCCTGACTCACATTTTGGCCAGCATACCTAATGCTTTGGCCAAAAGAGTTGAGAATATGGTCATTGCACATGAGATCATGGACTCCTTGCAAGAATTGTTTAAACGTCAGTTCTCACTTTTCGAGCATAAAGGATGGATGGCAAAGAAACCAGTAGTGTCAATTCCCAAGATAACCTCCAATTAGAGAAAGTAAGTGTTGTTGAATCTGGTAAAGTTCATCGACGAGAAGTGTTCTCTGAAATGAAACTTGGAGCTTATTTAGGTTCTGATACTGATCCCACTACTCTCCAGAAAAGGAAGAAGTCTAAAGACAGTAAATGTGATTTATTGATCTTGGAGACGTATTTGGTAGAGAATGATGATTCTACCTGGATATTTGATTCTGGTGCTACTAATCACGACAGTTCTTTTTATCAAGTATTTAGTTCCTGGAAAACATTGCTAGGGGGGAGTTGACTCTTCAAGTCGGTACTGATGAGGTTGTTTTAGCTGTTGCTGTAGGCAGGCTGAAGTTATTTTTTAACAAAGAACGTTATCTGTTACTGGATAATGTTTTTGTAGTTCCTCATATCAAAAGGAATTTAATCTCAATTTCTTGTCTCATTGAACAAGGTTATACCATCTCCTTTTCTGAAAGTAAAGTGTTAATTTTCAAGAATGTCATGGAGATTGGTTTTGGTTCAATGGAAAATAACTTGTATGTACTAAGGCCGTTAGTCATAAAAGCCTTGCTTAATACTGAAATGTTCAGTACGAAGACAACAATAAAAAGGCCAAAGGTTTCTCTTATGAAAAACACCCATCTTTGGCATCTAAGGTTAGGTCACATCAACCTCAAAAGGGTTGGGTAGTTGGTGAAAAGTGGACTTCTAAAGTGGTTAGAAGAAAACTCCTCGCTGGTATGTGAATCATGCCTTGAAGGCAAGATGACCAACCGACCTTTTACTGGAAAAGGTTATAGAGCCAAGGAAACCTTGGAGCTTGTACATTCGGACCTCTATGGTCCGATGAGTGTTAAAGTTCGAGGTGGGTATGAATATTTGATCTCTTTCATAGATGATTATTCAAGGTACGAGTATCTACCTAATGCAACTTAAGTCTAGCCCTCGACAAGTTCAAGGAGTTTAAGGCTAAAGTTGAAAACTTGTTAGGTAAGAAGATAAAAATACTATGATCAGATCGTGGTGGAGATTATATGGACCTCGAATTCTAGAACTATATGATAGAACATGGAATCATGTCCCAACTCTTGGCCCTAGGTACACATCAGCAGATGATGTATCAGAAAGGAGAAACAGAACCATGTTTGACATGGTTCGGTCTATGATGAGTTATGCTCATCTTCCAGACTTATTTTGGGGATTTGCAATGGAGACTTCATGTTACATTTTGAACAACGTTTCCTTAAAAAGTGTTTCTCAAACACCTTTTGAGCTGTGGAGAGGCTGTGAAGGTAGTTTACACCACTTCAGGATTTGGGGATATTTGACGCACGTGCTTGTTCAATGAATTATCAAGATTAAACCAGCATTAATGAAAAAGAAAAACCAAGGTTCAAAGCAAGACTAATTGCCAAGGGATTTACTCAAGAATATGGTATTGACTATAATGAAGTGTGTTAACCGGTTGTTAGATATTCATCTATTAGAGTGCTACTTTCATTAGTTGCTCATTATGATCTTGAATTAGAACAAATGGATGTAACAACTGCCTTCTTACATAGAGATGAGGAGGAGATTTATATGAAGCAATTGTGAAAAAGGGTGAAGAACACATGGTATGTCTTTTAAAGAAATCGCTTTATGGTTTGAAACAATCACCTCATCAATGGTCCAAGCGATTTGATACTTTCATACATGGTTGTGATTTTGACCGAAGCTTATATGATAGTTGTGTATATGTGAAGCATATTTTGGCTGAAGATTATGCTTTTCTGTTACTTTATGTAGATGATATGTTATATCATCAAACAAGCTGAGCAAAATTCACAAAATTAAGGACCAATAACAGTGAGTTTAAGATAAAAGACATTGGCCAAGGAGGCAAAATTTTGGGAGTGAAAATTCAAAGGAATCGAGAAGAAAATATTCTGACATTGACTTAACAGGATTATTTGAATAATTTTGTCAAGAAATTTAATATGGAAAATGCAAAGCAGTAAGCATGCCTTTTGCACATCATTTTAAAATTTCCAAGGCGCATTCTCCTACAGCAATGAAAAAGTATAAGAAAATGTTTAAGGTTTCTTACTCAAATTTAGTTAGCAGGTTAATATATAGTATGAATTATACTAGACCAGATATAGCTCAAATTTTGAGTGAGATCGGTAGATTTATGGGTAATCCAGGTAAACCACATTGGGAAGCCTATATATGGGTTTTGAGATATATATGTTGAGATTGTTGTCCTAAATCTCTCTTGTATTCTCCTAGTTTGTAAAATCTGTACAAAGAAATTATTATTATTAAAATAATTTTTATTTTATGAGCATACACTCAATCCAATAAACAAAGATCCTAGGTTATTTTATGTAATTTAAACATGTATGTAGATACATATAAATGGGTCATGTTTAAATGTTAACCTAAATGGTCTGTAGTAGATGGATAAGGCTGGGCATCTTATCCTTGTGACACTACGGATATGACCCGTTTTATAGTTGTTACAAACTATTGTAAAGTACTACAAATGATCTGATTCTGATCATTCATATGGAGACATGTAAATAGGGTTATCCTATACAAAGAGTTTGTATAAGACCGAACCATAAAATGAATAGTCTCATTATATAACGTCGTTAATAGTAGAGATTTACATTTTACCAGGATGATGATAGGTGACATGACCTGAATCCGGAGTGAGTTGTGTACTCTTGCCTATGAAAGCGGTCCTTTGATTTGCATAGGTGAAAGTGGCCAATTCGCCGACTTAATATGCCTACCATTTTGGAGATTCGTTTGATTAAGGAGTAGGGAACACAACTACACAAGAAGAATTCATTCTTTTCTTGATGTCAAAGTAAGTAGATAAATTGCTCCCCTAAGGGTTGATTCCGAGGGTTGAACAATGTGGCACCACACCCTCTCTTAGCCCGATAAGGATTTGGTCATAGTTGGACTATGACTTATTGTTCATCAGAGGGATTACTGATACTTAAGGAGTTAGATGTAACTACATGGACAAAATAGTAATTTTGGCCCAACTGTACTTACGAGCAATTTATGAAGGGTCTGTTGGAGTTGATGCCCTAAATCTCGTAGGATACTATAGTTTGTAAACATTGTATGAACAAACTCCTTATGTGATTAATAATATATGATATTTTAATTCAATTTGTCTATAAAATATGTGATATTTTAGTTGCATTAACCACAAACCAATAAACTAACATTCGAGGTTATCTTTGTAACTTAAACATGTATGTGGAGACATATAGGTGGATCATGTTTAAGTGATAACCTAAATGGTTTTTCATATATGGATAAGGTTGGGTACCTTATCCTGGTGACACTACGAGTATGACTCGCTTTGTAGATGTTACTATTGTTGTAAAGTACTACAAATAATCTGATCCTGATCATTCATGTATTAGACATACGAGCGGGGATATTCTATACAAAGAAGTTTTTATAAGACCGGACCATGAAATGTTTGTCTCATTATATAACACCGTTCATAATAGAGACTTACATATTACCAGGATGACCATAGGTAACAAGACTTGAATCCTGAGTCAGTTGTGAACTCTTGCCTATGAGAGCGGTCCTTTGATTTGTATGGGTGAGAGCGGCTAGATCGCTGACTCAACAAGTCTACCATTTTTGGGATTTGTCTGATTGGGGAGTTGAGAACACAGTTACACAAGATGGCATTCACTCCTTACCCGAAATAGGGGTAAGTAGATAAATTGCTCCTTTAAGAGAGGATTCTGGGTTTTGAACAATGTGATGCCACACACTCTCTTGGCTCGAGAGGGGTTTAATCACAGTATAACTATGATCTATTATTCATTAGAGGGATCAGTGGTACTTAAGGTGTTAGATGTATTTACAGGGACAAAACAGTAATTTGGCATAATTGTACTCACAAGAAATTTATGCAGGGTCATCGTAATATTGATTGGTATATACAATGGACGAAAAAATAAATTTGTAGTGTGAAGAGGGCAGCTATCGGTCTTTAGTGGAGTGCCCGACAGTTAACCGATGGTAAATAATGTAATTAAATAGTTTAATTAATTATTCGTGTACCATTGGAGCTTCAAGCTACAGATCTATAAAGTCTCTTTGGTATCTCAAAAAAATTTAGTTGAGAATAAGTTTTTGGGTTAATTTTAATTGTTAAAATTAATAGGGAGATTTAATTATATATGATATAACTAAATGTTTTAATTATATATGATATAATTGTAATAGTGTATTTGATATATAATAGTTTGATGGGAGGAAATAAATATTTGAATGAGATTCAAATATATTTTCTATGAATGTGATTCATAGTTGTTAAATTTAATATGAATATGATTTATATTAAATGACATAAAATAGAGAAAAGAAACTATAGCTTATATTATATGTGATACAATATTATAATTATAGGTTATATGTTATATTTGATATAACATATAATTTAATATAAGTATAATATGATAAGTTAGTTATCATATTTATTTATATTATTTTATTATTATTTGAATAATAATTTCTCCATCTTTTCTCTCAAGCTACTTGGGTGGTTATTAATTTTATAGCAAGAGGAATAAAAGAAAATTTGTTTCACTTCTTCCTTTACGACTAAACAATTTGCTATTGCCGTTGAACGATTGAGAAGTGTTTTGTGCTTGTTTGTGAGAGAACTCTCAATCTTCTTCTTCCTTTCTCAAATCTTATCCTTCCTAACCAAAATAATCCAAGCCTACCACTCCTGGGTTCTCACCTCGAGAATACCAAGGACTCTTTGTGGTTATGTCCGGGCAATTGTTCAAAGTTTCGTTGAAGAATGTCTTCAAAGGGGAACATGACTGTTCAAGGGAGTTTCACGAAGAAAGGTTCTTTAAAGGTAATGTATCTTAAACCCTTTTTTCTTGTAAAAGCATGTTGTAGTTTAATGTAAATGCATATCTATTTGTATGTTTGCTGTAAATTAAGTATTCGATTAATAGAATTTGGACGATCTGATTCTGCTCAAGGTTCTCTTCATACGAGTTCCTTCAATTGGTATCAGAGCCAGGTTGTTGGTTTCTGATTCCAAATTCCATTCTTGTATTCAATTCATTTACAATACTGGTGGGTTTTATTATCTACATTGCATTTATGTGATAAATGTTTGTGGATGAATTATTGATGGATGTTTACGGGATAAAAATCTTAGTTTTAAGGCTTTCTTTAATTTTACAATGTTAATTTGTAAGGGCCCCTGTGTTTTTGGGCATTATATTGCAATCGAGTCTGTATTTGTTAACTTTTGAGTCGCTCGTGAAGCTTCAAAGAAGGGTTGCAGTGCAATGGTTTTGATGGAGAAGACGAAACAGAGGTTATCGCATCGTGTAGCTAAAGCTAAACGACTGAATAGCTAATGCTACACGATCGTGTAGAGTTTGCTACATGTTCATGTTGCATTGGCTGCATGATTGCGTAGGTGCTTGTTTGGTGGACGATCATATAGTATTTGATACACGATGCACACATGCTTACTACACGATCGCGTAGAGTTTCATGCTCATTGCATAGTCATAAGCTACGCGATCATATATACTCGATGCCTCGCTGCTCAACGATTAGGCATTTGCTACACGATCAGTTGCAAGGGTTCTTTATGGAGAGGATAGAGGCGAGTGGTTCAAGACCCGATTCACTTGTTCCGAACATGTCGACTCAAAATTTATAATAGTTAGTCTTAGTTTTTCTTGTTTAGAGAGTTTCTATCCCAATTCATCAACTTTAGTTTAAATATACATGTGATGTATGTTTATATTATATGTCATATTGTATGTCATATGGCTTTAAAACCCACCATAGGTTATGCATTTTTTTTCATGCATCGTTTTATATTATAAGTATTATAATATACTAGTATGCATGATTTAAATTACATAGAGCATGCTCATGCATCATATAATATAAGAGTTATAGTATATGTATTCATGCATTATAGCATATCCATGCATCATTTATATTATAAGTGTTATAATATAAAGTTGAATGGTTGTATGGAATGTATGCTATAGCATGGTTCATTGCTTATATATAAAAGTTATATATTAGTAATGAATGAACATTGTATGAAGTATGACATTACCTTAGGTTAATTTATAAATGTTATAAATAACTTATGTATGTATTTCATGTAATGATTGGTTTTAATTGTTTCATTTACATATGATTGTTATAATAAATGAAATTAGAATTAAAATCAATAATAAACAGTTGCCTGCAAATCTTAGGCTACAATCATTTTTTAAAATTGTTTCAAAATATGATTGAGATAGACCTAAGATCATATTTCTAATGAGATTATAAATCTAAGTTTAATCTTTTAAATCGATCTGATAGGATTAAAATGATCCCTAATAAAAGATTAAATATGTAACAAATGTATCTATAAGGGACCTTTTGTTCAAGGCAAATTTCAGTTAGGCTGGGGTACTTAAGTCGATGGAAACGCCGCACCCCTACTTAGGAATCTACTGGAAAGGTGAATTAGATGGATTTGTTACATGCATGCAAGTTTTGATGAAAGTCTAATAAAGAGTTTAATGAGACTTGAATAAAAGTTGTTTAATCATCAAAGAAAAGAGTTTTTTTTCAGCAAAGTAAACAAACACTTAGATAAAATCAGTAGCCGGATTTTTCTAAGTTAATTAACCCTAGGTAAAACACTCAGTGGGAGGAAAATGAGGTATATGATACTTCGTTTTACCTCTACACGTTTCAACTTAAGAGTTCACACCGTGTGATCTACTCTCAGCCTTGAGGCACTATGGGTGTCCCCGTACAGGTGGCATTGCAGTAGGTCAATATCAAGGCAAATGGAGAGAGTGTTTATAGTAAGTGGGAGCGAGAAGTGTGACAACACATCCCTCGGTCTCTCTCATTAGGTTGGATAAAGTTTCATGCTTCACCTCGAGGCATCATGGATGTCCCCCTAAAGAATGGTTGTATTGCATGATGCTTTATTTGATCTCCAGAAATGAATATGGTTGCTTTAGTCTCATGTTCAAATTGGTTTTTCCTTAAGGTTGGCTCATTGGGGCGGGACTCTAGAACCTAAAATGAGGGGTTACACTTACACGAAATTGTTAAGGATGTTAAATCTGGATCGAACAATGGTGACTATTATTTACAGTTACAAGGAGTTTTTTCTGTCTAATGGTTGAGAATGTCTCATTTCAGCGAAGGGGTACTTTATCACCCTACGGTGACTTTTGTCCTACTTCACTGAAGCATCATTACACAATATATGTCACTTAGGGTACACTTGACTATTTTGCTAAATCTTGATTGGTTTTCTAAAAATGGTTTAATGCAAGTAGACTAAATTCAGTTTGTTCTTTTTCAGCAATTTAAAATGGCTACCGCGACTCTTAGTTTACTTACTGGCAATAAATTAACTGGCAAGAACTAAGCTAGTTGGAAAAATACGATCAACATGATTTTAGTCATCGGATGTTCTACGTTTCGTCCTGATGGAGGAGTGTCCTCCCATTCCACCTCATACTACATTTCCAAATGTTCGGGAAGCATATGAGCGCTGGACAAGGGAAAACGAGAAGGCTCGAGCGTATATCTTGGCAAACCTTAACGAAGTCTTGGCCAAGAAGCATGAGCCTATGCTCACCGCCCGTGACATCATGGAGTCTCTAGGGGAATGTTCGGACAACCACCCGCACAACTCAGGCATGATGCTCTCAAGTACATCTTCAATGCCCATGTGCATGAGGGGGCATCTGTTCAAGAACACGTTCTCAACATGATGATCCACTTTAACGTGGCGAAGATGAACGGGTCAAGCAACGATGAGGCTAGCCAAGTTAGCATCATTAAGGAATCTTTACTTGAAAGTTTCCTACATTTTCGTAGCAATGCTATTTTGAATAGGATTGACTACAACCTGAATACCCTGCTCAACGAGTTAAAGACTTTCCAATCCTTATTGAAAATCAAGGAGAAGAAAGGTGAAGCAAATGTTGTTTTATCTCCTAAAAAGTTCCATAAAGATTCGCTTCAAGAACTAAGTTTGTACCTTCTTCCTCTGGCATCAAAAAGTGGAAGAAGAAGAAAGGTGGAAAGGGGAAGGCTACTGCTAACCCAGGAGTTGTTGCTCTAAGGGGTAGACAACTTGACAAAGTTGACAAGGGAAAGTGTTTCCATTGCAATCAGGATCACTAGAAGAGGAAATGCCCCAGGTATTTGGCAGAAAAGAAGAAGAACAAACAAGGTAAATGTAATTTGCTTGTTTTGGAAACTTGTTTAGTGGAGGATGATGATTCTGTCTGGATTATTGACTCTGGAGCCACTAACCATGTTTGTTTTTCATTTTAGGGAATTAGTTCCTGAGGGTAACTTGATTCTGGTGAGATGATGATGTGAGTTAGAATCGGATACGTCGTCTCAGCCGTAGCAGTGGGACGTCTCCAGTTAACTTTACAGAACAAATTTCTCATTTTGAATGATGTATATGTTGTTCCTGATTTAAAAAGGAACTTAGTTTCTGAAAAGTTTCTTTTGGAACATAATTATCAATTGAACTTTACTTTTAATAAAGCGTTTATTACAAAGAATGGTGTTGATATATATTCTAAAAAACTGGAAACAATTTGTATGTTTTAAGGCCATTAGTAACATATACCCTCCATAACATAGAGATGTTTAAAACTATTATAACTTAACATAAGAGACTTAGAATTTCTCCTAAGGAAAATGCCCAATTTTAGCACCTAAGACTAGGACACATTAATCTCAATAAGATTGAGAGGTTGGTGAAGAATGGACTTCTAAGCGAGTTAGAAAAAAATTCTTTACCTGTGTGTGAGTCATGCCTTGAACGCAAGATGACTAAAAGGCCTTTTACTGGAAAAAGTCATAGGGCCAAAGAGCCTTGAGAGCTAGTGCATTCCGACTTTTGTGGTTTGATGAATGTAAAAGCTAAGGGAGGTTATGAATATTTCATCACTTTTACTGATGATTATTCAAGGTATGGGTATGTTTATTTAATGCAACATAACTCTGAATCTTTTGAAAAGTTCAAAGAATTCAAGGGTGAAGTTGAAAATGCATTAAATAGAATGATTAAAACATTTCGATTTGATCGAGGTAGAGAGTTTATGGATTTGACATTCAAGAATTATATGATAGAACATGTAATTATATCCCAACTTTCGGCACCTGGTCGCGACAACAAAATAATGTATTAGACAGGAGAAATCGAACCCTGTTGGACATGGTTTGGTTTATAATGAGTTATGCTTCCTTAACTGACTCGTTTTGGGGTTACATAGTGAAGATTGTAGTGTATATCCTAAACTGCGTTCTCTCCAAGAGTGTTTCCATAACACCTTTGGAGTTATGGAATGGTCGTATAGCTAGTTTACGTCATTTCAGAATCTGAGGTTGCACAGCACATGTGCTTGTGGCTAATCCTAAGAAATTGGAACCACGTTTAAGGTTATGCCTATTTGTAGGCTACCCCAAGAGAACGAGAGGTGGTTATTTCTTTGATCCTAAAGAAAAAAAATATTTGTATCGAAAAATGCCACTTTTCTTGAGGAAGACCACATAAAAAAGCACAAACCCAGAAGTAAAATACTGTTGAATGAGACTTTCAAAGAAACTACTGAATCTTCAACAAGAGTTGTTGAAGAACCTAATACCTTAACAAGAGTTGTTGAAGTAGGTTAATCTAGTAGGTCAAATCTACCTCAAGTGTTGAGGGAACCTTGAAGTAGTGGGAGGGTTGTGAACCCATCTATTCACTATATGGGTTTAACCGAAATCCTAGCTATGGTAGTTGATGGCGAGGTTAAGGATCCATTGTCTTACAATAAGGCAATGGAGGATATTGACAAAGACGAATGGATCATAGCCATGGATCTCGAAATGGTCTATGTACTTCAATTCAATATGGGATCTTGTAGATCAACCTGATAGAGTTAAACCTATAGGTTGTAGATGGATCTACAAGATGAAACAGGATGCTGATGGGAAGGTGCAAACCTTCAAGGCTAGATTGGTGGCAAAGGATTATACCCAGGTAGAGGGAATTGACTATGAGGAGACTTTCTCACCTGTTGTCATGCTGAAATCTATCCAGATCCTCCTATCCATTGCCTCATATTATGACTATGAGATATGACAAATAGATGTCAAGACTGCTTTTTTGAATGGTAATCTTGAGGAGACCATTTATATGGTGCAGCCCGAGGGATTCATAATCCAAGATCAAGAGCAAAAAGTTTGCAAGCTTAATTAGTCCATTTATGAACTGAAACAAGCATCTCAATCTTGGAACATAAGATTTGATACTACGATTAAATCTTATGGCTTTGATCAAAACGTTGATGAGCCTTGTGTCTATTTGTGTCTACAAGAAGACCATCAACAGTTCAGTAGTTTTTCTAGTGTTGTATGTAGATGATATCCTACTAATTGAGAATGATGTAGGTTTACTGACTACAGTTAAGAACTGGCTAGCGACCCAATTCTAAAAGAAAGATTTGGGAGAGGCTCAGTTTGTTCTAAGTATTCAGATCTTTCGAGATCGAAAGAACAAAATGCTAACACTAGCCCAGGCGTCGTATATTGACAAGATGCTTGTTAAGTATTCAATGCAGAACTCCAAGAGGGGCTTATTACCTTTCAGGCACGGAGTTACATTGTCTAAGGAATAGTATCCTAAGACACCTCAAGAGGTTGAGGAGATGAGACAAATCTCCTATGCATCTATCGTGGGCAGTTTGATGTACTTGATGTTATGTACTAGACTTGGCATCTGCTATACAATGGAGATAGTCAGTAGATATCAATCTAATCCAGGATTAGATCACTGGACAACCGTTAAGAACATCCTTAAGTATCTACAGAGAACGAGGGATTACATGCTTATGAATGGTTCTATGGATTTGATCCTTACAGGATACATGGTCTCTAATTTTCGGACTGTTAGGGATTCTAGGAAATCCACATCGGGATTAGTGTTCACTCTTAATGGAGGGACAGTAGTATGGCAAAGCATCAAGCAGGGGTGTATTGCGGACTCCACCATGGAGGCTGAGTATGCAGCGGCTCGTGAAGTTTCTAAGGAAGCCGTTTGGCTCAGGAAATTCTTAACTAATCTGGAAGGTGTTCCAGACATGTCAAAGTCAATCACACGTTATTGTGATAGTAGTGGTTTTGTGGCTAATTCCCAAGAGCCTGGAGTCATAAGCGCGACAAACACATAGAGTGGAAGTATCATCTCATCCGAGAGATTGTACATCGAGGGGACGTGATTGCCACGAAGATAGCTTCGGAGCACAACGTTGCTAATCCGTTTACAATGGCTCTCATGACTACAGTGTTTGAGGGTCACCTACAGAGTATGGGTCTATGGGACAAACCACGTCTGGACTACGGCAAGTAGGAGATATTGTACTGAGCGTGTTATGCCCTAGTTTATTGTTTGTATACTTTATATTTTATTATATTATATACCCCACTAGCTTTAGGTCAAGTGGGAGATTCTTGGGGTTGATGCCCTAAATCTCGTAGGGTCCTATAGTTTGTAAACATTGTATGAACAAACTCTTTATGTGATTGATAATATATGATATTTTATTCACTTTGTTTATAAAATATATGATATTTTAGTTGCATTAACCATACCAATAAATTAACATTTGAGGTTATCTTTGTGACTTAAACATGTATGTGGAGACATACAGGTGGATCAGTTTAACTGATAACCTAAATGATTTGTAGTATATAGATAAAGCTTGGTACCTTATCTTGGTGACACTACGAGTATGGCCTGCTTGTAGGTTTTACAATTATTGTAAAGTGCTACAAATGATCTGATCCTAATCATTCATGTATTAGACATGCGAGCGGGGATATTCTATACAAAGGAGTTTGTATAAGACCGGACCACAAAACGTTAATCTCATTCTATAACACCGTTCATAATAGAGACTTACATTTCACCAGGATGACCATAGGTAATATGACCTGAATCCTAAGTGAGTTGTGAACTCCTACCTATGAGGGTGGTTCTGTGATTTGTATGGGTGAGAGTGGCCAGATTGATGACCTAACAAGCCTACCATTTTGGGGATTCGTCTAATTTAGGAGTTTGGAACACAGCTATACAAGATGAAATTTACTCCTTCCCCGAAGCAGGGGTAAGTAGATAGATTACTCCCTTAAAGGTTGATTCTAGGTCTTGAACAATGTGGCGCCACACCCTCTCTTTGCCTAAGAAGGGTTTAGTCATAATAGGACTATGATCTATTGTTCATTACTGGAATCAGTGACACTTAAGGAGTTAGATGTAAAATAGAGAAAAGAAACTATAGCTTATATTGTATGTGATACAATATTATAACTATAGGTTATATGTTATATTTGATATACCATATAATTTAATATAAATATAATATGATAAGTTAGTTATCATATTTATTTATATTATTTTGTTATTATTTGAATAATAACTTCTCCATCTTTTCTCTCTAACCACTTTAATGGGTGGTTATTTGTTTTATGGCAAGAGGAATAAAAGAAAAGTGGTTTTCTTTTTTTCCTCTACAACTAAATGATTTGTTATTGTTGTTGAACGATTGAGAAGTGTTATGTGTTCTTGTTTGTGAGAGAACTCTCAATCTTCTTCTTCCTCCACCCAATCTTATCCCTCCTAACCAAAATAGTCAGAACCCACCACTCTTGGGTTCTCATCCCGAGAATATCAAAGACTCTTTGTTGTTGTGTCCAGGTTACTGTTTGATGTTTTGCTGAAGAAGGTCTTCAAAGGGGATCATGATTGTTCAAGGGATTTTCATGAAGAAAGGTTCTTCAAAAGTAATGTATCTTAAACCCTTTTTCTTGTAAAAACATGTTGTAGTTTAATGTAAATGCATATCTATTTATATGTTTACTGTAAATTAAGTATTCGATAATTAATGGAATTTGGACGATATACTTCCACTCAAAGTTCTCTTTATACAAGTTCCTTCAATCGCACTATTGATTGGTTATATCCAATGGTCAAACAAATATATATGTAATGCGAAGAGTGCAGTTGTTGGTCTTTAGTGGAGTGGCTGATTATGAAAGTTAGGTATTAAAGGAGTTTAATTAATTATCCATGTACCATTAGAGCTTCAACCTACAAGTCCATAAGGTCCTATCTGTAGCTTAACTGGGATTATTGAGAATTAATTTGGGATTAATTTGAATTGTTCAAATTAATTGATGAAATTAATTATATATGATATAATTGATTTAAGGAAAATTATTTTAAATGGTAAAACTGTTGAAAATATTTACAAAATATAGCAAAATTTTATAACTATCAATGATAGACGCCGATAGACACTGATAGACTTCTATTAGTGATATTGATAGACACTGATAGAAGTCTATTAGTGTCTATCAGCGTGTATCATTGATAGTTCTAAAATTTTTCTATATCTTATAAATATTTTGGTTTATTTTTCTATATTTAAAAACACCCTTGATTTAAATTAATTGTATGTGATATAATTAATATAATGTATTTGATACATTATAATATAAAGTTGATCTTGAGAGGAAATAAATATTTGAAAATACTTCAAATATTAATTATGTGGATTAGATTCATATAATTAAATTTAATATAAATTTGATTTATATCAAATAACACAAATTATTGAAAGATTTTCAAGCTATAAGTTATATTATACTATGATATAATATAGATAATAAATTAAAAATGTTATATTATGTATATTATATGTTAAGTTGGTTATCATATGATTACATTATGTTATTATTAAATTAAGAATGTTTTAATTTAATTTTAAAATAAAAATGGGAGTGAGTTATGTAACTACCTCTACATATCTCTCATTCTATCGTGGGAAGTTAAAAAGAAACTGACTTTTTGTTTTCTATGGATTGTGTGTTTCAAATATAGATAGGTCTTCTCTGTAAAATTTCCTCTCTAAGAAATTCTTCCTCCCTCTCTCAAAATCAACAGAGAAGCCCACAACTCTCTTTCTAATTCTCATCCCTAAGGAAAATATAGGAGGCTCATTTATGGTGGTGTCCATGTTGAGGTTTATTTCTGTATGAAGAGTTCATGACCAATTGGGAGGAAATTCTTGAAGATCTTGGTTCTTCAAGGGTAAGTATAAATCCAAACCCTTAATCCATTTCTCCATTGAATCCAGAAGCATGCTGCAAAATTTGTGACTATGCATAATGTTCTTCTGAATTCTAATTCACTGTGATAATAAAATTGGGACACAATCCACGCTTCCGCATCGGACCTCACAGTCCTTCAATATCAAAGGAAGCTAGAACACTGGTATGGATTACACAAGAGGTGATGTTGATGAAAGCTGCTTTATAGGCTATACTGATTCTGACTTTGTAGCTGATGTGGATAGAAGAAGATCAATCATCGAGTATGTCTATACTATATTTGAAAATCCTATTAGCCGAAACTCTTCTTTGCAATCTGTAGTTGTTTTGTTCACCATAGAGGTTGAGTATACTGCCTTGACATAATCTGTTAAAAATTACTGAGTTGTTTGAAGAAATGTCAGTACATACTATATTCTGTGACAGTCAAAGTGCTTTAGCGCTATTAAAAAATCCTCTATATCACGACCATACTAAACACATTGATGTAAAATATCATTATCTTTGAGAAATGGTTGTGAACAAGTTAGTCAAGCTAGAGAAAATTTCTACACTAGACAATCGTGCAGATATGCTTACAAAGTCATTAACAAGCTTCAAGACTCAATATCTAACCAGCCTATTAAGGCTGGGTATTGGCTAATAATGTCCAAAATATAAAATTCATATGGTATTTATTTTTGGGTCTTCAATTTGGTATATTTGCAAACATGATACACTCTTTAACTTCTCATTCTACCCATCACTAATTGAAGTTATCACTAATAGACCTATCAGTGATAGATCTTTCATTATTAAAGTTCTATCAATTGTAGATATCTATCATGGATTGTTTTTCATACTCCTTTACTATTGTGTTTGATACTTGTATGTCATATCAAAAGAATATAAATATAGTATATAAGAACATTATCATTTTAGTTAATTTATTATTAGGTGCTTTTACTTGTTTATTTTCGTTTAGGTTTATGATGAATATAATAAATACTAGAAATACTATATCGATAATATCTAACTTTAGTTTTTTTTTTTTTTTTTTATCTTCTATGTTTCATGGTTTTTATATCCATTTGTTATTAAGTCTATGTATACATCGTACCAAGAAAATTAAAAATGGTAAAATTTTAAAAATTTGTATATTTATAAATTATTTATTTATGCAACATATTTTCAAATATGACAACCAATTTTATCCAATTTCAAATCGGTGGCTTAATATAAATTTTCCTTTTTAAGCAGAAAAGGGATATGATCAGACGTGGCAGCAGAGCCGCTTAATTTGACTCCACGTGTATTATGGTCAAATAAATACCCGAGTCTTTTGTCAAATTGGCTCCTTGAAATTTGGAGTTTACTGAAATTTAAATTTCATAAAAGCAACTTCTTGATCATGCAGCAGCCACCCAAGTTTCCAGGAAATTTAGTTGATTGTACATTAGGTCTAAATAATTACTAATTATTGGTGTTAATCATGGATCAACGACATTAATAATATTGTTAATTAGGACTTCCCTATTATCACTTTATTTTCACGTAATATGTGCGTCTTTAATTAAGAGAGTTAAAATGTAATTCATATAATTTTAAAGGTTAAGACTTCGTTCGACAATCATATTTCGCTTTTTTGTTTTGTTTTTTTTAAATTAAACTTATTTCTTTCTTATTATTTATAATGATTTGCATCTTTCTTAAGTATAATGATTGAATTCTTAGCCTATTTTTTTTTTTAAAAAAACATATTTTTAAAAGTCATTTTTTAGTTTTCAAATTTTAGCTTCATCTTTTTAAACCATCGGAACCTAGAATTTTATCCCAATGATTTGATCATACATAATAAGGAGTCCATTTTACATATCATTATTAGACAAGATAAAAATTCTAAGGATTCTTAAAAGAGAGATTAGTAACATCTCAACTACAATATTTGAGCTACTCAAATTGGAATGGGTTGCCATTTGTTTTCTTGAATTTAAATCATGTGAGTCACCCATTTAAAATATTGACAATCTAACCATATTTCCAATATTAAATAAAATCTCTAAGAGTTAAGATCACAAATATTCTAAGAAAAAAATTCAATTAATTTATGAATAATTAATATTTAGAAAATTCTACTTTTTGTCTCTCTCCCTTCAAACCTTTAATTTGTGCCAATTGGGTTCTTTTAAACTTCCGAAACTCTCTCCTTTGTTCCTTTCTTTTTGTTTTTTTGTTTTTTTGCTTTTTTTTTTTTTAATTGAATCATATACTTAAAGTTTATATTAATTTCGTATTATTCATGATGTTAGATGGGAATGAGATCAAAAACCCTCCTCGATTAAACAAAGGGATGATCATGGATTTACAAGGAGGACAACTATCTCCAATGATATGAAGCCTTTTGAGATGGTTCCAAACGAGTATTTATATCCAAAGAGAATACCATTGTAGAGATATGTGAAATTCGATTGTCTAGTCAAAAAACGTGGAACAAACTAAATAAAATAATAGAAGTCTATCAGTTTCTATCCTGTAATTTTTCTTTTTATTATTTTTATAAGTAGTTTGACATTTTTTTTATCCGTCTCTAAAAATTATAACTTAGATTTTCTTTAAAAAAATTATTATTATCATTATTATTATCATATTAGGGTCAAAGATTCAAACATTTTGGCATTCTTCGGTCCGTGAATTAGAATGATGGTTAAAAGTCCAACATATATTTGTGTAATACTATTATGTATCGTTAATTAAATTGTTAAGCTAACCCTGCGTTCAAAAGCCTTGAAGAAATAAAATTGCATTAGTTTTAATAATTCCACAAAAACAAAAAACCCATAAATTGTTATAAATTTCAACTAGATGGACTAAATTAATTTCTATTAGAATTTCACAGGCTACTGTTACAAACTAAACTTTATGCATAAAAATAATTTTTAATATTTTTTTTAATGAATCCAAATATAATTCACACAAATTCAAATAGTTATTTTCTTTCAATAATTATTGAGAATTTGATTTTTCAACTTATTAAATGAAAGATACTTAAGTGAGCATAAGTTTAAACTTCTTAATTTAATATGAAAAGTATTATATCGTATGTCACACTCATCTTTACGTAACTCGTATAGTACAACTAAAATTTATCGACAAACAATTATTTAAAAAAGAATTGAATTACTATTTTTCTACCACGTAAAAATAAGGACTGTATGAGGATGAGCTGCACCGAATTCTCGTCCATTTTACTCTCATTTATAGTGATTAATATTAAAAATAACACTTTATCGGAAGAGTATATTAGGTGATAAATTTCAGTCAAACATTTTTCTTGATAGTTTCCATATTTTCACGTGATAATTAAAGAGACGCTTTGGCTTGACTATTCAATATACGCCAACAACCATCATATTTCCATCCAAATATTTATATATATATATATATATATATATAACACCATCATATCCTTTCTCCTTTAACCCAAACTTCCCTTGTTCTTTAATTATTTCTTTCTCAAAAGATTATATCTTCGTCATGGGAAATTGTACGAGCAACAAATATTTGGCTGAGACGATGCCGATGAGCGATGAGGACGAGGAGGCAGTGGAGACAGTAAGGAGGAGGCTGGTTGTCCATGATGGAGCTCGGAAATGTTCGGCGAATACGACGACCGAGCTGAAGATCAGGATCACAAAGAGAGAGCTGGAGAAATTATTGAGCAAAGTTGATGTGGAGGAGCTGCCAGTGACGGAGCTGTTATCGCAGTTAATCGATGTCGGTGATGCGTTCGAGAGTACTCACCAGCGATCATGGCGGCCTTCTTTGCAAAGTATTCCAGAGGTGAATTGAGCAACAGATGTTAAATCTTGTAAATATTTCAAGAATATTGAAGCGTAGATATCGGGAGTATTTTGAACCTATTTAGAAATATGATGTGTAATGGAATTTGATATACGACCATTTGAGTTGAGTTATGCTCAAGTTGAGTTGAAGTATATAAGGATGTAGGTTTTAATTTTCTCTCTATTATAGTTTTAAATAAAAGTGGTATGTATAAAGAATGTAGTCACATGTTTTAGCTAACCAATTAAGGTTGCTCAAGTCTATGTATTTGATATCATCTTCTATGTAACAAAGAATATAAATAATAATTTATTTATATAATTTGAAAAATGATAAAGATCTTTGTTACGGTAAAAATGGCCAAATATAATATTTTAATATTGAGGAACTATTTGAGATGCAAAGTTGATTATAACAACTTATGATTTATAATATAGTTCATAGAGTTGAATAGTCTATGTTTCAGATGTCAACCATTTTAGTTAGCTTAGATAAGTTGTGTTTCTCTGAAATTGGTGGTAGAGCCGGTCATTGGAGTCATTGAAAAATTGGAGGGAAGAATGATTATTTAAACTATTGAATTGTAAATAGTGTTACCTATAACGAAATGAAAGGATAGAATAGCACTTACACCCAATTTTCTTAACACATGCTCTAAACACTTATAACTCACTCGATTCCTTCCAAATTGGACCCCCAAATACCTCATAAGTGACTAAAATATCCAAATAATAAATGGGCATTGGAAATAAATCTCTAACATAATTAAGTTAATTTAAGTCTCAAATTAAATCTAACATTTAAAACAAAATAAAATTAGTTAATTTCAATCTCTCAAATTAAAACTAAATTTTAAAACAAGACAAGATAACAATCAATTACACACCGAGATCAATTTGATGAAGAAATTCTACAAAAAGTAAACAATCGATTGGATTTCTGCGTCATATAGGAAAGCTTATGTCTGAGGGGGTAATCTTGCAACTATGATCAACGCTATGTCTAAGGCTTCGGGTTTCTTTGTTGAAGTATTGGATAAGAATCATTTCCTCTTCAAGTTCTTTTCACTCAAAGATAGGGATTTGGTTCTAAACTCTGGTCCCTGGTTGTTTGACAAACATCTCCTAATATCAGAGTTTTCAAGTCGATTTCAGTGTTATAGATTATGATTTTTGTTTGGTTGTGTTTTGGGTAAAATTCCTTAAACTACCTTTATATTTCCATAATCATTTCATGGCGGAAAAATTCATTGACGTGGATTCAAACCCAGATAAGTTCTGTTGGGGAGAAATTATGAGAGTTTGAGTGCTTCTTGATATTACCAAACCTTTATGAAGAGGAATCATGTTAAAGACCCAGTCTCATCCTGAAGGAAGATGGATGGATATTAGCTACGAATGTCTCCCTGATTTTTATTTTTAGTGTGGATGTATTGGGCACATAAATAAGGTGTGTCAGTTGATTGTCAATGCCATGGCTCAGAATATGGAGTCTCCCCCTCGATATGGTCATTGGCTGAGATTCCAATCAGTTCCTCGGCCTCAAGATAAATCTTTCCCACGTCCTTTTCCTACTATGTCACCTCTATCTCAACTTAAAAAAGATTCACTTAGGAAAGAAGGGTCACCTAAATCCCAGCATGACGATATGATTCATAAGCTCTCTTGGCTCCTTTTTCTAAAGAAGAATTTGAGTTGGCATTGAATCAAATGTTTCCAACCAAAGCTCCTGGGCCCAATGGTTTTTCAGCTATTTTTTTTCAAAGATATTGGAATATTGTGGGTAAGAGTACTAAAGAAAAATGTTTGGATGTTTTAAATAAAAGAAATGACATTCAATCCTTGAACTCTACTAATATTGTTCTGATTCCCAAAGTTTCTACCCCTTCATACGTTAGTGATTACAAGCCAATAAGTCTTTGTAATGTATCCTACAAAATTATTTTGAAGGCTATTGCTAATAAACTAAAACCTTTTCTAAATGTTTTGATTTCTTCTTCTCAGTCTGCTTTTATTCCTAGTCGAGCTATTCAAGACAATATAATAATTAGTCACAAATTTTTACATTTTTTAAAGAAAATAAAAAAAAAAGGTAATGATGGTGCTGCTACTATCAAATTAGATATAAGTAAAGCATATGATTGAGTATAATGGAGTTTTCTTCAGGAGATTCTTCTCAAACAAGAGTTTGATCGAGCTTGGGTATCTTTGGTTTTTTATTGTATTTCTTCTGCTAGATTTTCAATTCTTATTAATGGAAAAGCAAATGGTCATATTATCCCTTCTAAAGATCTTCGTTCAGGAGATCCTCTTTCCTCTTACCTTTTCCTTTTTATTATTGATGGATTTTATTCTTTGTTGCAGAATGCAATCAATATTGGATTATTATCAGGCTTGCAAATTTCAAATTCTAGTCCTACTATTTCTCATCTTTTATATGCCGATGATGGTCTAATTCTTTGTAGTGCCTTAGAGGTTGAAATGCTTCGACTCAAAAAGCTCCTTCACCTCTATTAGAAAGCCTCTAGGGAAAGCATCAATTTTGAAAAATCTTCCATGTTGTTTTATGCTAATGTTAATCAAGATCGAGTTGAATTCTTGAGCAACATCGTTGGCATCAAAGTTGTGGAGAACTTAATGTTGGGGTTTGTGTCCTAAAGTCTCATGTCCAGTAGTTTGTAAACAATTTTGTACGAACACTTGTGATGTATAATATAAATGATATTTACTTCACTACTTGACTTTGCACATTTAGATGTTTTTTCATTTTACCACAAACCAATAAACTTAATATCCCTGATTGTCTTTATGTAACTTAAGCATGTATATAGTGACATACAAGTTGATCATGTCTTAAGTGACAACAAAAATAGTCTGTACTACATGGATATACGAGGGAAACCTTATCCTGGTAACACTACGGACGTGCCTCACTTTGTGGAATTGTTACAAATGTTGATGGTCTGATCCTGATCATTTGTGTAGCGGACATGCGAGGGGGGCGTCCTATACAAAGAGTTTGTATAAGACTTGACCTCGAAGTGTTAATGTCTTGTTATATAACACCGTTCATGACTGAGACTTCACTTCACTTCACTAGGATGACCATTGGTAACATGATCTCAATCTTGAATGAGTTAGGAACTCATACTATTGAGGGCGGTCCTTTGATTTGCATGGGTACGAGGGCCAGAACGCCGACTCAAACCTACCATTTTGAGGATTCGTCTGATTTAGGAGCTAGGAACTCAGCTTCACAAGATGGAGTTCACTCCTTCCCAAAAATAGGGGTAAGTATAGATTGCTCTCTTAAGGGCTGATCCCGGAGCTTAAACGATATGACACCACATACCTTCTCATGGCCTGAGAGGTGTTCTCACATAGTTGGACTACGTTGTATTGTTCATTAGAGAGATCAGTAATACTTAAGGAAGAAGACGTAATTACAGGGGTAAAACGATAAATTGGCCTACTGTAATTACGAGCATCTGTGAAGGGTCATCATACTGATGATTGGTTATATCCAATGGACATAGAAATATATCTATGGCAAGAAAAGTTCAACTGTCGGTCTCTAGTAGAATGCCTGACAGTTAATGGATGTGGGATATCGTGACTAAAGAGTTTAGTCAGCTATTCACGTACCGTTAGAGCTTCGAGCCGTAGGTCTATAAGATCCCCTTGGTAGCTTGGATACAAGTTGAGTGTCAACTTTTGGGTCAATTTAGAATGTTCAAATTGACAAGAGGGAGTTCGATTATATATGATATAATTGAACAAATTAATTAAATATGATAAGATCACATTCATTGGACGGTTATAAAGGAAATGGGAAGGCGTCTCTTTTGTTCTAAATAACGAATGAGTGCATTATAAATAGCTAACGATGTGTTGATCTCGTTGTGCGTGGACATTGTGAAAAAGATAGTGTCATCATTTAGAAAATCAGTGCCTATACAATAGTGACTGCACGATCGCTTACATATACAATATTGCTAAGCGATCGGTTATCGATTACATTATTGCGCTCTATTAGCTAAACGATCATTTACCTTTTCCTAAGCGATGGTTTAGCTCCCGATATTTACTAAACAATCGTATAGATGATCGCTTAGTTTTTTCCTACGCGATCGTTTGGACGATCGCTAACCCTTTTCCTACAAGATCGTTTATACGGTCGCTTACCTTTTCCTACACGATCGTTTAGATGATCGCTTACTTTTTCCTACACGATCGTATACTTCACCTAAACGATCAAGCATCTTGTCTAGACAACCTCTTCTCCCACTTGCTTGATCGTTGTGTACGGTCTCTCTTCCTCCTTCCCTCTACCAAATCCGAACAAAGCCCACACTTTAGATTCTCGCTCCAAGAATACTAAGGGCTATGAGTGGTGGTGTCTTCTCCATTTCCTTTTGTCCGAGTGGTGATTGTTTGAGGTAGACAGTTGGGTTTTAGACTCGCAATGAAGAAGAAATCTTCATCTGGTATGATCACTTGATCTCTTTAGCATTATGAATGCATATTAGTATGTTTTGAATGTATATGTAGTAATTCTGTCACAATGAATTGGAAAGATCTGCTTCCGCTCGTAGGTACTTTTGAATAAGAGTTCCTTCACTTAAATCATTGTTCGGTATCTAAATAGATGTCGTTAGCTCTACCTATCCCAAAACAAACAAAATTTATAAAGCTTAGATAACAACTAAAGCTAACTCGTAGTTAAAGCAAAAGTAAGAGGTCGATCCTCAGGGAAGGCTTAATTCTAATCTTTTCTTAAACTAACTTTGACTATAAAAGCGATAAATCGAGTGGTTTTGATGAAACTAGAAACAAAGGATAAATGTAAACAAGTATAGATCAATCTTGCTCCTAATTTCAGTTAGATGTTCAATGCAATTCCTATCATCGAATTCTACAAATTAAATTCACAATCGAATTATGCTCGCAACTACTTACTTAACTCAATTAAGCTAGGCCTCTACAAAGGCGGACAACTAGCAATAACCTAGTCACGAGAGCATTCTAAACATTGATTAAGGTTGGATAGGCCTAACCCTAATCAACCTACATGCTTCTACCACTATTGGGTTCGATAGCGGCCATATAGAATAGAAAGCACGCGCATTAAGTTCTAGGATTCATTTGCGCCGATTAATTGTCAAGATAGCTTACTCAATTAACCAAAATTTCTCCAAATTTAGTAATTAATGCATCCTAGGAGTAGCTATCAAACACACAATTACTATTGCCTCTTGTAGATCTTGGCTAGAAATTCTATCGAACGCATTAAAAGCAATGCATTCAATCATGATTGTGATAAAACCAAGCATCTAGGCTATACATGATCAAGACATAGCATTCAACATGCTTCAAAAACTAAAAAACAGATTAAAAAATGTTCAATTCAGATTGCAAATGATAAAGAAAAAGAGAAAACTCAAAAGAATTATAATAACCCTTGAAACTAGAAATAGGATTCAATAAATACTTAACAAACTCATAGACAAATTCATGAAGAATTACAAAAATGTTGTTTACAATCCAAAAAGGAAATCAAAATCTAACCTAAATGAGAAACAAAATTACCAAAAATGAAAGAAAAAAGAAATAATAACCCAGCCTCCGTGAGAATTGTGTTCCTCCTTTGCAAAAATGAAAGAAAAAGTAATTATATTCGTAGGGTAGCGTCGTGACGCTAGGATAACGTTGCAATGCTAAATCGTAAAAATGTCAAGGATTTTTGGGCTTGGGTCGTGACGCTGCCCTTGACGTTGGGTTGCGCAAGGCACACGTGTGCGTGGACAATCCCGTCAAATTCTGGAGCATTGCAATGCTGCCCTATTTTGCAGCAGATGGATGGTTTCTGTCTTCAAGTGTTGCTCGACGCTTTTGGGAGTGTCGTGATGCTAGGTCTGATGACATTTTAGTAATTACTCCGATTCTCTTCGACTTTGTTGACTTCTTAGTCATTTTTTTTTTATCCTTTTTAGCCCAATTTCTCAGAATGACTCCTAATCACTCCTAAGACTGTTTTACCTACAAAACGAGCATTAAAAGCAAGCAAACAACACAATTTTGAGGGAATTAACGTAGAAAATATATATCTCTTAAAGACTTATCAATCATTACCTGGGACTACCTTATTCTTTATCAAAAAACAAATCTTTAGATTCCAGATACATTCAAGCTCAAGTTTGGAAAGTTGTACAAGGTTGGAAACTTTCATTTTTCTCTAAAGTTGGGAAAGAGATTTATGATCAAAAGTGTTTGCCAATCCCTTCCGACCTATGTTATGAGTCTTTTTAAGCTTCCTAAGTTGTTTTGTGATGAAATTAGAAGATATTTTTCAAGGTTTTGGTGGGGATCTACAAATAATAAGAAAAAAAATTCACTGGTTAAGTTGGAAAAAATTGTATTTGCCTGAATCCCTAGGAGTTCCCAATTTCCATGACTTAGAAGGATTTAATCAAGCTTTGGTGGCTAAACAAGTGTTGAGAATTTTAGAAAATTCAAATTTGTTGGTGTTTATAGTTCTTAAACATTTATACTTTCATGATGGTTCTATTCATACTATCGATACCATGTCAAAATCATCCTATCTTTGGAAAAGTCTTATGTGAGGGAGGAAGCTGTTACTTAAAGGTTTGAGATATAGAGTTAGTGATGGTCAATCTATTCACTTGTTTATTGATCCTTATGAAAGGATAAGCTAACATGCAACGAAAGCAAATAGAATCAACAAGTATTCTAATTACATTTAATTTGAGTTTTAAAAGCATGCTTAAACAGAAATTTAAAAAGAGGGTTTCAGAACAACATACCTTTGATAAATTCTCCCAATTCCAAGCTGCTCTTCACGTGATTTCAACTCGAATTCTTCAGTGAACAACCAGGAGATCTTCTCTACTATTCTCAGCCTTGAATTTGAATGGTAAAACTCCAAATTAAGTGAATTTGGTGAAGGATATCAGAGGCTTTTAGGGGAAGATAAAGTTCTTCAGCAGAAAATTATTTTCATGTCAAAAAACTCTCCACAAACTCTAAAATTGAAGAGTTTTATGAACTTTCTTCATGCAAGCACCACCGAACAAATTATGCCAGCTTCAATTGCATGATTTATGTGGGAAATGTGTGTGTATAGAGGAGGAACACCTGCAACTTCTCTAAATGTGGGAAGATCTCACTAAAATTGAATTTCCATTTCAAATTAACTTGAATTAATTCTAAAATTAATTAAAACTTAATTTAATTAATGCACAATTAATTAAATCCAAAATTTTCAAAAATCAATTTCTTAAATTGAATTGAAATTGAAAATTAATCTGCTTTTTAATTAACAAAACATATTTAATTAATTAAATAATAATTTAATATCAAATATTAAATTAATCACACATCTAATTTTAAACATGAATCATATTCATGTAATTAATATCTAAATCAATATTTAAATATTATTAACTCTCCAATTTCGTTTAATTTCGATAAATTAAACGTTAAATAATTATATCGAATATAATTATGCAGATCCTAATCTTTAAATTTGAACTTATTCAAATTCAAACCCTAATTTCAATTTGATCATTTTCAAATTTGAAATACAATTTGTACAATTCAAATTGATATCATTCCAAATTCACTCAATTCATTAATTCAAGGTGTTCATGTTTTACGAGCTAGTAGAAGGACCTTATGGACCTATAGATCATGAGCTCCAACGATTTAAAATTAATTGGCTAAAACTCTTTAGAACAAATCAAGCAATATTCGTTAACTATCAAGTCACACCACTATAGCTCGATAGTTGCACCCTCCTTATTGTAGATATATTTGTGTTCACTTGATTTAACCATAATCAGTAAGTCAACCCTTCACGAGTTGTTCATAATAATGGCTAGATCAATATGTTATTTAATCCTTGATATTACATCTTACTCTTTAAGTTCCACTTATCCTCTAATGAACAATTGGTTTGTGATCCAATCATTATTCCTCTCGGGTCAATGAGAGGGTGAGGCCCCTTGTTCAAGACCTAGATTATGTACTTAAGAGAGAACAACCTTTCTCCTATCCTTAAATCGGGTAGGCGTGAATTTCTTCTTGCCCCCAATGTCCCCAGCTATCTATCCGGACTTACCCCTGAAATAGGAGGCTTATTATGTCGGCACTGTTGAGCCAACTCTCACCTATGCAAATCTAAGGATAATCCTGAATAAATAGGAGTTCATAGTTAGCTCATGATTAAGATCGAGTTACTTAGGTCATGTAAGCGAAATAGTCAGTCTTAAACAATAAACAACATTATAAAGTAAGAGTGACTTATTACTCAGTTCGATCTTATTCAAACTCATTGCATATGACATTCTCACTCCTCATGTCAATACATGAACGAATCAGGATCACTTCGTTTGTAGTAACTTTACAACAAATTGTAACAACTACAGAGTGAGCTGCATCCGATAGTGTTACTAGAATAAGGTACCCAACCTTATTCATATACTATAGACCGTTTTGGCTATTTACTCAGACTTGATCCATCTTTATGTCTCCACATAAAGTTCAAGTATTCATATAATAGCCATGGATCTTAGTTTATTGGATTTAGACTTTATAAGTGCAATTTATAGATTCAATAACAACTTTATTGAAATAATGTTGAATAACATCTTTATTGATAATAGAATATATTTAACTTTAAAAACTGCAAGTTTTAGGACATACAACTCAACAACTTGGTTGCCAAAACCTATCACTTTCAAACCTGTTTGTTTTAATTCACTCGCTATTGATCTTAAAGTAGTTGATTTTATTTTGCCATCTGGGGAATGGAATTATGTGCTTTTAAATGATTCGTCGTTGAAGGAAGATGTTGAATGTATTTGTACTATTCCTATTAATAGAGGAATACAACCTGGGGTCTATTCGGTTAAAAATGGATACAACCTTTATTTGAAGTTTTTAATCAAAGAGGAATGTTCTAGTCATAATGTGTTGTCAAATGCTTGGAAGAAATTGTGAAGTCTGAAGGTTCCTTCAAAGATTCATCATTTTCTGTTAGTCACTCAAAACTGCAAATTAGCTTTTGAGTTAGTCTAGTCAATTCCTAGTTTCTAGGAAATAGTTTAAGTTATTTTTAGTTGTAGTCAAGTCTAAGTTCCTATTCTTGTGGAGTTAGTGGGACTAATTGCTCACATTGTGGAATCTATTTTTAGACTTAAGATATGTATTTATATGGAATTTTCTAGAATGAAATTTACATACTTCCCATTTTTCTCATTTCCCTCCATTAGTTAGAACAACAGTTGTATCAGAGCCATCAATTCTTAAGGGATCTGTGAGTGAAAATTAGTGAAATATCTCCGAGAGAAACTGAATGATACACTTGTAAGAGTTGTTAGAGATGGAATTAGGATCAAACAGTCTTTCTTCATTGGCTCCACCTGTATTTGATGGTAAAAACTAGCATGCATGGGCTATCAAAATGCAAGCCTACGTGGAGGGTTGTGATTATTGGGAAGCAATTAAGCAAGACTATGAGATTATTCCACTTCCTGATAACCCAACAATACATCAGATCAAGACTCACAAGGATAGAGTCACCATAAGGAAAAAGCTCGAACTTGCCTATATGCAGTTGTCTCTCCCGCCATATTCAACAAAATTATGGCCTTGAAGTTGGTAAAGGAGATCTGGGAGATCCTCAAAAGTGAGTATGAAGATGATGAGAGGATTAAAGGCATGAAAGTGTTAAACTTGGTGCGAGAATTCGAGAGAATGTAAATGAAGGATTCTGAGTCCATTAAAGAGTACTCAGATAAGTTGATTGGGATTGCTAACAAGGAAAGAGCATTAGGAACCAATTTATCTAACAATAGATTGGTTCAGAAGATTCTAGTTTCAATATTTGAGAGATATGAAGCAACCATTGCTTTCTTAGAAAATACTAAAGACCTCTCAAAACTCAAGGTGATAGAAGTGGTTAGTGCTTTGCAAGCACAAGAGCAGAGGAGGTTGATGAGACAAGAAGGAAGCATTGAGGGGGCATTGAAAGCTAGAATGCAGCAGGGAGAAGGTGGAAGAGAGAAGAAGGGAAGTAGTAACAGTAGCTCAGAGTCTGCTGCAAAAGATGCTGGTAGTACATGCAAGCATTGTGGGAAGCAGATCATCCACATTTCAAATGATGGAGAAGGCTAGATTTGAACTGTAGAAGATGTCATTTATTGGGGCATATTGAACGATTATGTAAGGAAGCAAAATCTTAACAGCAAGAAGGAGCACATGTTGTAGTACAGCAAAAAGAAGATCAATTCTTTGTGGCTACTTGTTTCTCATCAGTCACTCAATATGATAGTTGGTTGGTTGATAGTGGGTGTATCAATCACAAGACAAGTGACAAAGAGTTATTCAAGAACTTTGACAAGTCATTCAAATCATGGGTGAAGATAGGAAACGGTGAGTATCAAGAAGTAAAAGGGAAGGGCACAGTGTCAATAGAGAGCTGTGCTGGAACCAAGTTGATTACTGAAGTGTTGTTTGTTCTTGAAATTGATCAAAACTTGTTAAGCATTGGTCAATTAGTAGAGAAGGGATTCAAAGTGTTGTTTGAAGAAGGAAAGTACCTCATTTCTGATTCCAATGGGAATGAGTTGTTCAAAATAAAGATGCAGCACAAGAGCTTCTCGTTGGATCCACTCGAGAAGGAGCAAATAGCTTTCAAGTGTCAAGTAAATGGAACTGAGTTATGGCACAAGAGGTTGGGGCATTTTCATCAAAAAGGGTATGCACAAGTCTGGGGAATTGATTTTTCTAAGACTTTTGCACCAGTTGCAAGAATGAACACAATCAAGTTGCTACTGGCTGTGTCAGCCCAGCATGGATGGAAGGTGTATCAGTTAGATGTGAAGTCAGTATTCCTAAATGGAGTGTTAGAAGAAGAGATCTATGTTGAGCAACCAGATAGATTCATCATACCAAGACAAGAGCAGAAGGTTTATTTATTGAAGAAGGCTCTCTATGGGTTGAAGCAAGCTCCTAGGGCATGGTATAACAAGATAGATGATCACTCGTTGAACATGGATTTTGTGTGAGTCGTTTTCAAGTTCTTAGGAGCAAGTTAGGTGTTTGTAGTATTTGAGTTAGGAGGAGAATGTTAGTAACTCAAAACTGCAAATTAGTTTTTGAGTTGGTCTAGTCAATTCATAGTTTCTAAGAAATAGTTGAAGTTATTTTTAGTTGTAGTCAAGTCTAAGTTCCTATTCTCGTGGAGTTAGTGGGATTAGTTGCTAACATTGTGGAATCTATTTTTAGACTTAAGATATGTATTTATATGGAGTTTTCTAGAATGAAATTTACACACTTCCCATTTTTCTCATTTCCTTCTTATTAGTTAGAACAATATTTTCTTTGAAGGGTTCTTCAAAATATTCTTCCTACCAAATTTCAATACAAGATACAATCAATTGATTTAAATTTAATATTGTGCTGTAAAATCCGAAAAACGTGTAAATTTGAAATTAACTAATGAAATTGACATTTAATATTGCTCCATGCTTAGAATTACTGTGTATTAAAAAACTAGCAAATCCACTGTGTATTAAAGAAGAGATGAAAAATGATTTCATGTTTCTCCATGCATGCATGCTTTTCCAATACCTTGTGTTGGAACTTAGTGAATGCAAATATCTTTGCTTACATTTCTAACTCAATACTGTGTTGAAATTCACCTAAAATTTAAAACAAAAGAGCAGAAAAACAGTGTTGTTGAAGCTGCTAAAACAAATTAGCCTCCTTAGACCTTCATATATTCTTTTTGTCCCTGTAAAAGAAAGTAAAAATAAAATCAATTATCAACTGATTTCTCCTTCCCCTTGTAATTTGTGAATATAAAAAGGGAGAAGAAAAATATTGATAGAGAGTTAGATGAAATTATGGAGAGAACTTAGTAAAAGAGAGGGAGTGTGGAGCTTATCTTGAAATTACTCAATTAAGAACTTCTAAATGCTTCTGAAAGTGGATGTAGTTATGAATATCAAATTGAACCACTATAAAAATTGATGTATCAATCTTCTTCTTCTCCTTTTTCTTCATCATCAATTTCGCTTGAATTTGAATTCATAGATGCTTGAAGCTTTGATTTTTGCCTAACTTTTCTTTTTTCTCTTGAGCTTTTGCATGGGTGAAAGGTAAAGGAAAATAATCAAATAAGAATGCCTCTTATATGTTGAAAGCATGTCAAGCACATGTCAAAGAATTGCCATATATGATGTTCTTTATTTTTAATAACTGGTATCAGAGCCACCAATAGACAGTCAATAACCTCCAAGATATAAGCAAGAATCGCCAAGAATCTGTCAAGAACATTCAAGAAAGTCATCCATTACTTCAACAAAATATAAAATTGACAAATTCATTGGGGCAGGGAACTTTACTCTTTTGGCAAAGAAGATCAAGACAATATTGATGGCAAGAAAAGCACTTAAAGATCCAAAAGATCTCCTAACTTCAATTTCAAATGAACAAAAGCAAACTATGGAAGAAACGGTTTGCACAATATTGATCTTGAATATGGAAGAACAGAGGCTTAATGAGCTATCAAAACAAGGCTTGATTTAGTCTAAAGGCACCAAGAGGCTAAGCTTTTGTGAATATTGTGTAAATGGCAAGGCAAAATGACTCAAATTCACAAAAAAGGGATCCATACATCTAAAGAAAAACACAATTACATACATGCTAATCTATGGAGACCAGCTGGAACTCCCTCTTGGAGTAATTCTAGGTATAACTTATCCCTAGTAGATGACTACTCTAGAAAGACATGGACTTATGTCTTAAAATCTAAAGATTGAGCTTTTGAAAAATTTAATGAATCGGTTGCAAAAGTCGAAACACAAGTTGAGAAGAAAGTTAAAATTCTTAAAACTGACAACAGTCTTGAATTTCTAAGTAATATGTTTGTTGATTTATGTAATGAGCATGGTATAATCAGGCATAAAATAGTAACCTACCCACCTCAACAAAATAGAGTAACATAGAGGATGAATAGAATTCATGAAGAAAGTGAGGTGTTTGTTGGTAGAAGCTAAGCTAAATGAAGTGTTTTGGGTAGAAACTTTAGCTACAGCCACCTACACCATAAGCATAAGCCCCTACACCTCTATTGAAATGAAAACGCCTAAAGAATTGTGGACAGGTGTACCTCCAAGCCTATATCAAATTTAAAAACCTTTGGTTGCATAGCTTATGTACATGTAAGGCAGAGCAAGCTTGAACCTAGGGCCCTAAAATGCATATTTATGGGGTATCCTGAGGGGGTTAAAGGCTACAAACTGTGGGACTTTATCTATAATAGAAGCATTGCAAAGACTAGTCTTCAAGGAAGATGAGATGTTAAAAAGCATCTAAAAAGTGATTTTATTACCTTCAAATTTAGAGCTACTATTGCTAGTTTTTGTTTGATTTGATGTGGTTTATTGAGTGATTTCAGAAAACCAAGCATCAAGAGCAGTTTGTGCGAAAATGATCAAAAACCCTGGGCAAAACTCCAATTTTGAGCAATTACGGGTTGACTGTGGAATTAAGAAGAAATCAAGGACCCAAGATCAAGAAGATAGGAAAATTTAGAAAGCAATTCAGAGGAGCCAACATTGGTCAAGCGTTCAATGCTGCTCCTTGACACTGCAGACCTGAGACCAATTGGAAATAAGGTAGTGTCACAACGCTGCTTGTAGCGTTGCCACACTACGAACTTTATGTGCTGCTGGCATGACGCCAGTGTTGCAATGCTGGTTTGTAGCATTGCAATAGTGCGAGCGTACTATAGATAGAACGTTGTGTTGTTAGGTCTAAAAAAAGAGGAGGTAGAGACAACTTTGGGGGATTTTTAGTCCGTACAAGAGCCGAAGTAGAGGAATTTTGATCGTTTTTGGTAGAAGACTCGAGATTTCGATTGAGAGTTGATTTGAGATCATCTATGGGCCAATCGTGACAGGAAAATTGATCGTGATTGTGTTGTTTTGTTGTAGAACAACACGAGATTCGCGGCAAGAGTCAAGGAGATCTTGATTGGGATTCGGACCTATTAAGAAAGATTGTTCTTCTACGTTTAATTTACTTTTTGCTTTAATGATTGATTATTTGTGGAATATTGATAACGAAATCATGTGTGGCTAAACTCTTTTATTCTGGGGTGTTGTGGATTTTAGGGGATATTACTTTAAATATTGAATTTACAGTTGATTTATTTTGTGTGGATTTCTAAATTATTTGTGTTTAATGCTTTTGATTAACTGGTCATTTACTGAATGAACCTAAGTAATTAGATGTCTCGAGAGAGTTTAATTCGCTGGACCCAATATTTTAGATTGTTATTCGAAATTTCGTGAGAATGAATTTAGAATAATAAGGGATGCGATCGAAGGATCTTAATGTTGTAACTATTCAAGCGATAGAAGATATTCGGGTTTATTGGTAGTTATTAGGAGGGTTTGAGCTCGAGAGAGGATTTTCTGATTTTAGATTTTCTAGCCTCAAACTATTCAATTTCAATCAATTGCATGTCATATTCACTATATTCCTTAAATGAAACAACACCCTGGAATCATTTTGCTTTGAATTTGTTTTTGTGTGTGATTGAGTTTTCGTTAGTCATAATTATATATAAAATTTATCTTTTGGGTTGCCTGAATAAAATTGATAAAGAATTGTGATAGCTAAGTTTAGGAAGATTTCGCTCATGTCGGTCTCTAAGGACGATACCCTTTTTGGGATTTATTACTTCGATTGCGTATGCTTGCGCACCACATCAAGTTTTCGGCGTCGTTGTCGGGGACTGGCAAGAAAATTTTTTCCCAAACTTAATATTGCTAAAAACTGAGTTGATCTAAATTTGGGCTTTTTGTTTTTGTTTTATTTTGTAGTTTTGGTAGACTTAAGTTCACCGCCATGGGAGAACAAGGGGAAGCTGACAGAGCCATTAGAAAGTATTTCCAACTAGCTGTCCCTACGACCCAGACAGACATTGCAGAGGCCCCAATTAATGCCAATAATTTTGAATTGAAACCTGGTTTAATTCAAATGACATGGGACCTTGCATTCAGAGGAACTCCACATGAAGACCCGCACAAGCATATTTGCTCTTTCCTGGAAATTAGCAAAACAGTAAAAATAAACGAAGTCCCTTCTGATACCATTAGACTGAGATTGTTCCTTTTTTCTATGCATGACAAGGCAAAAGATTGGCTGGAGTCACTTGCAATGGGAAACAAAACAACATGGGATGACTTGGCCCAAGCCTTTCTAAACAAATTTTTCCCTCCTGCGAAAACGAGCCAACTGAGGATAGAAATTGTCAAACTCAAACAGAAGAAAGATGAGCAGTTGTTCGAGTCATGGGAGCGCTATAAGGAGCTACTGTGGAACTGCCCCCAGCATGGATATCCTGACTGGTTACAGATTCAGTTGTTCTACAACGGGCTGACCAACACTACAAAATCCATTTTGGATGCTACTGTAGGTGGCTCAATTTTTGCAAAGACTCCAACCGCTGCTCAGGAACTGTTAGAAGATATGGCTACCACAAGTTATAACTAGACATCAGAACGAACAAGGAACATTTAGAGTGGTAGGCCTTTCCGAGCTCAATGAGATAGGGGTGTTAAAGAAACAAGTGGCGGCCTTGACTAATGTAATCAGTCATCTGTCTACAAGTACTCGACCATCAGTTGCTTCGATAGTGGCGTGCCATGCAATGCCATCATAGGAGGTGCCTAATACTGAGCAAGCAAATTTTGTGCACCATCACAATCAGTTTCAAGGAGCACAACAGAACCCATATCAGACACATCAACCCCCCTAGTGTCAATCAGGTTTGCGTAATCATGAACGCTTCCCTTATGCTAATACTAAAAATATTTTGCAGGGCCATCCAAGTTGTTCAACTCTTTCACCACCTCCTGAGCAGAAGCCTTTAATGGAGGAATTGATGAGGGAGTTCATCACAAAATTCAGAAGCTGGGTGAACTACTTCGAAAGTACCATGACCAGTCAGGGCAAGGCCATTCAGAACCTTGAGGCCCAGTTTAACCAGATGGCTACTACAATGAACGCCATACAGTCAGGTAATATTGTCTGCTATGCGGAGAAAAGCAATAAAGAGGAGTGCAAGGCAATGAATTTGAGAAGCGGGAGAGTTGTAACTGAACTTGAATAGGGTGGATAAGAAGGAGCAGAAGACCGATGATTCTGTGACAAGAAACACTAAGGAAGAATTGAAAGTAAATGCCGAAAATGAGAAAATTGATATACCCATGTCATCGAATTCAGGGAGTTTTTCTAGCCCTTTACCTCCTGTTTGTAACAACATCCCTTATCCTCAACGTTTTCAAAAAAAGAAGATAAATGATCAATTCGCCAAATTTTTAGGCATTTTTAAGAAGTTGCATATAAATATTCCCTTTGCATATGCGCTGGAGCAAATGTCGAATTATACCAAGTTCCTGAAGGATGTGTTGTCAAAAAAGAAGAAATTTGAAAATTTTAAGACGGTGAGCTTGATAGAGGAATGCAGTGCAATGTTGCAAAGGAAGCTGCCTCAAAAGGTGAAGGATCTTGGGAGCTTCACAATTCCCTGCATCATTGGGAGCTTAACGGTAAGTAGAGCTCTATGTGACTTAGGGGCCTTAATTAGTTTGATGCCTTTATCTTTGTACAGGAAATTGGACATAGGAGAGGTGCAACCGACGACCATATCTTTGCAACTAGCAGATTGTTCTCTTACTTACCCTCGAGGTGTAGTGGAGGATGTACTAGTTAAGCTTGGTAAATTCATCTTCCCAGCAGATTTTGTAGTTCTAGACATGAAGGAGGATTCAGAGGTTCCCATCATCCTAGGCCAACAATTATTGGCCACAGGTAGGGCATTGATTGATGTCTATGACGGTAAGCTTAGGCTTCAAGTGAACAAAGAGGAGGTAAAATTCAATATTTTCCGTTCTCTGAAGCATGTTGAGTCTAATTGTACTTGCTATAGCATTAGTGTTGTGGATAGACAGTTTGCTGAGTTTCAAGAACTGGCCTTAGCCACCAATCATTTAAGTCATAGTCTATTAAACTGTGAGTTACATATGATAGATGGGATAGATGAGGATACAGTGTTTACACTGAATGCTTGAATTATTTGCCTATGTGTTATGCTAAGCATGTACCTGTACCTCTACTGTCTGTTAGTGAGCCTAATGTTAATACGCCGCCTTTATTAGAATTGAAAGACCTACCTACACATTTAAGGTATGCTTTTCTAGGAGAATCTTCTACATACCCCATAATAGTTTCATCTGAATTGAACAGAGTAGAAGAGGAGAAATTATTTAGAGTCTTACGAATCTGTCGATCGGCTTTGGGGTGGTCAATCAATAACTTGAAAGGAATCAGTCCTTCAATTATGATGCATAAAATATTAATGGAGGATTCCTTTATTCCCTCGATTGAACCCCAAAGGAGGTTGAATCCTGCAATGAGAGAAGTTATAAGGGTTGAGGTGCTTAAATTATTAAATGTAGGAATTATCTATGCAATATCTGATAGCCCTTGGGTGAGTCTGATGCAGGTGGTACCCAAGAACGGCGAGTTGACAGTTATAAAAAATGAGAATAATGAAAGTATTCCCACTAGGACAGTTACAGGATGGAGGGTGTGCATCGATTACAGGAAGCCAAACAAGGCCACCAGAAAAGACCATTTTCCATTGCCTTTTATTGATTAGATGTTATATAGGTTGGCTTTATATCCTTACTATTTCTTTCTTAATGGCTTTTCAAGTTACAATCAGATCACTATTGCTCCTGAAGATCAGGAGAAGACAACATTCATGTGTCCTTATGGGACATTTGTATTTAGGATGATGCCACTCGACTTATATAACGCACCAACCACTTTCCAGAGATGCATGATGGCTATTTTTCATGGGTTGATTAAGGAGATCATGGAGGTTTTTATGGATGATTTTTCTGTGTTTGGGTACATATTTGATTCTTGTTTAGCTAACCTTTCTCGTGTCTTGCAGAGATGCCAAGAAACTAACCTTGTCCTGAATTGGAAAAAAATGTCATTTCAAGGTCAAAGAAGGTATTGTGCTAGGGCATAAGATCTCTAAGAGAGGGTTGAAGGTTGATTGAGCTGAAGTTTCCGCTATAGACCAGTTACCTCTTCTAGTGAACGTCAAGGGAGTGAAAAGTTCCTTAGGGCATGCCGAGTTTTATAGGCGTTTTATAAAAGATTTTTCAAAAGTTGCAAAACCCTTGTGTAATCTGTTAAATAAGGACTCGAATTTTGTTTTCGATGAGGCTTGTCTGAGTGCTTTTAATTCTTTGAAAGAAAATTCACTTCTGCTCCTATTATTGTCACACCTCTTAATAGACATAGAGTCAATAGTGAAAGGGATAGTAAAACTCCTTAGATCTTTTAATTTTGGAGGAAGCTTCTTTTGTAAGATTGCACTGCATTCCTTTGTCAAACCTCATCTCATACTGTTCAAATTTCTTTTCTTTGACAAAATATCCTTCATGAATTTGGCATGATTAGGTATCTATGTTAAAGCTTCAATGAAGGGAATGTTGATATGCAATTTCTTAAAAACATCTAAAAACATAGAAAATTGCTCATCTTGCTTCTTTTTCTGGAACCTCCGAGGATAAAAAATATTATTAGGCACAAAAGATATAGGTGAAGAAGACTTACCTAAAGATGACTCTGATTCACATACATTTTCCTTTGGTTGCTCTTTCTTAGCAACTTTCTCAGATTGTTGCATTTCACTAGATTCATCATTAAGCTCTTCCACTTCTTTTTCAAGTGGTTCATCATCATCGTCATCTATCAAATGAGTGGCTAGCTTTTTCCCGCTCTTCAATGTCAAGACTTTACATTCCTTCTTTAGATTCTTCTCAGGACAACTAAGGAATTTACCTTTTTGCATTGTCTGAAGGGAAATGGCGATTTGATTAAGATGCACTTCCATGTTTTAGATTGCTTTCCCATGAGCGTGAACTATGATCTCCAAATTTGTAGTTCTTTCTCTAGATTCCTTTATAAATTCCAACATTGCCTCCTCTAGAGAATATTTTCTCTCTACATTTGATGGTCCTGCACCAAAAAATCCAGGTGGTGCCTACAAAAATATTTTTATTGTTAGCATAGGAAAATTTTTCATGATTTCTCAAACTAGGATGATAATGAGTAGGAATTTGTGGGTGGCTTCTATAATGTCCTTATCAATGTAATTGGTCGTCTCATCTCCTGTCCATCCCAAACTTGTTGAGATTCTGCTACCATGGTTACTTGAGAAGCTATTGATGGTGAATTTAGTGATTGTCCTCCTACAACCAAGTTAGACAAAGTGTTAGTAATTATGGTCAATTGAGCCTGAATAGCACTTATCTCATCAATTCCATACACTCTGGCCGTTTTGGTGGTGGATTCTCTATCACTTGGCCAACTATAACTCGTGGTGGCTGTTGGAGGAAAACTATGGGGGTACATGCAATCATGTGTGGTACATGGCTTAAGCTATGCTTTTATGCCCATACGTCGGAGGTCATGCGTTGGAATGGAAAATATGTGTTAATCTAATATGCAATGACCATGCGTTCCTATCACAAGTTTTCTTACCTTCTCGCCAAGTGTAACGAGAACGCAAGTTTCTCGGGTAATCTGAGGTCGAACATAGGGACTTTTCACTCAATAATGCTTGTGAAGCAATGCGTTTGAGGCAATGAATAAACGTAAAAAGAAGAAGTTTAGTGGATTTACACATTACTCCTACTCCTAACTAAACAGATTAAGCAATGGAAGACTTGCGATGAGAATTGGTAGATGCACAACAACTATTAACACATAGTAATGTTTATTATCTTAAATCGCTCAAGTAATCCTAGCTCGTCATACTAACGCATCGCACACCTCTCGGTGGTCAGCCGCATGATTATATCTCTATAGTGCATGGTTGCATCGAGCATAAGATGGTGCCTATCTCTAGGAACAATGCATACTTTACTTTAGTGGGTTCCATCTTTTACCTTCTCAAGCAGTAGATGCGGCTAATTAACTTATAGACAAGCATTGCAACAACCCATTGGCAAGTGTTTCTACAGCCTTTCACCAAGTAAAGAGGATTAATTCACTATACTCGCACAACGCACACCTCTTAGTGGGTTGCTACGTGCATCCTATCTTTAGGCTACATGATTAAGTATGTGATCACCTTTGATAAATAAACGATGAAGGTAAACGATGATAAAGATAAAGATGATGAAGAAGATAGCATTGGAGGAATCAAGATATGCATTGATTACAAAATGTCTTAATATCTTAAGCTAAAATGTAATACAATATAAAGGTTAAAGGAGAAATGAAAGACTCTGCGTCAAGGCTACTAGTGGTGCCATGGATGAATAGTGGAGATGTCTCTCTCGAGCTCTATCTCCGGGGAAAGCTCCGATCGTCACTCGGTCTGGTTTGTGGAGATGAAGAATTCTAAAAAAAAATCTCGCCCATGCTCTCATCTGTGATCACAAACCTCTACCTTAAGGAAGAAATTCGAATGTCTTGAAATGAAGGTCCAAAGGACTATTTATAGAGTTTAACCGCCGACAACAATCGTGATTGCGTTATGTCTCACTGCTGCCTTTGTCGCGGTATGGGCAATGTCACTTCATCTTATCTTGTTGATACTTCCAAAGTATGCGTCCGAGCTTGATTCAACTGAAGTATCAACGCATTTTATCCATCTTGCGATCACCCTTCTATTTAAGGTTATCACTCCATGGTTGCAATCTCTAAGTGATTACTGCATTTGCTTGATCACCGCAACTTCCATGCGATGGACGCATTCGATCACCGTAACTTTCATGCGATGGACGCATGCGATCACCATAACTTTCATGCGATGGATGCATGCGTTCTTCTATGCGATAGCTCGGCTTTTAGCACATGTGTTTGTCTTTGTGGTCGCCTGGCTTCAGCACATGTGTTTGATTGTGATTGCTTATTTCCAGCGCATGTGTTTGATTCCTGCGATAGCTATAAAAATAGACACTTTGGCACGGAGTAACGCATAATATTGGGGTCAGTGAGGATTTAGGTGCTAATCGATGCAAAACTTAATTTTTCGCAAATTCTAAGTGTTATTGCCGCATTTTCTACTTGTTAGCCCTCATAATTCTAAATAAAAGGCTTATAATAACTGGCATTTCTACCAGTTATCAGTGGTCATATCATCCAATATAGCATAAGCCTCAATAGCATAAGCATGAGCTATGAGAAAAAGTGGTTGGAAATAATCCCTAATGGTCTTCTCCGCTTCTTCGGCAATCACTTCTTCCACCTCTTGTTTAACTCCAAGATTTCTTTTAAATGTACATTCAATCTCAGGATCAAGAGTCAAAAGAGGCTTTTCCTTATCATGGGGCATGCGCAAAAGAAAACTCCAAAAAAATTACCACAAAAATAAGCCCTAATCTAAAATTTCTCCAATTCTTGAATAGTAAGAAAAAAAAATCGTATATTAATCCCCGACAATGGCGCCAAAAACTTGACATGCAATGTGTGTGCGCAAGAAAAAGCAGTTAAGTCATAATATATTAAAATGGCTTAAACGACCGAATATTGTCCTCAAGGATCAAACTAATAGTTTCACTTAACTATTTCAAACCGTATTGATTTTAGCAAGGATATTGGAAAGTCGAATTGAGTGACTTTGATTTAGTTTTCAGCAAAGCAAGACAAACAAATGAAATTTTAGATTTTAAGAGTGTTCTAGGGTGTCGGTTTTCATTACATACTTCATTAAACAATAATTAGGTCAATCATGGAATTAAGCATACACGTTTATCTAAGTCTAGAAATTAAGTTCTGTATCATTGTCTTTCGAAAACAATTCTTTCTCATGCAATTCTAATTGATAACTAATGTCGTGACATCAAGTTAAAATTCATGGCATTAAACATTGTCATCATCAACTTTTACTACTCCTCTAACTACATACGTGATAGGTCAATAGCTTTAGTGTTACAAGTTCGATTAAACATATAATCTACCGAATTGAACATCAAAGATAATTAGCTATGGAATTTCATGAAATCTTTAAACATTAGTTCAAATTCATATGTAAATCCAAAAACACCCTAAAACAAAGAGTCTAGCCCAGCCACTCGTGGTTCTCAAGAAAATATTCTCATACAAAATTGAAGGCATTCGAGTAGAGAAAAGGAAAGAATAAGAGAAACCCTGTCTAGAATGCTCCTTCTCTGGTGAAAATCGTCAATCTTCTCTCCGTTAGCATGTCGGAAAGTTCAACGGTCTCACAATCGGTCTTCAATTGTTTCTCTTCGACAAGGACTCTCTCTTTTTCTATCTCAAAATTAGGTTTGAATGTCTTCCAATTAGGTCAGATTCTCCTAATCATAGAGTCGAAACTTGACACAAAATCCTTGCCTAAATTATCAAATTTGTCAAATAAGGAAAGTCGGTGTCGCAATGCTTCGACAGCAACGTTGCAACGCTGGTCCGATTCTATCAAAGTGTTGCAACGCTGCATCCCAAAGTGCAGCTACTGCCTTTTTCATCAAACCTCGTTTTCGGTCGAAGCATTGCAATGCTACAACCATCGTTGTAACTCTCCCCTGTTCTTTGGACCATTGAATTTTTCCTCTCTTTTTTTCATTTCGCCCTTTGGTCCATTGCTTAGTTTTGACTCCCCTAAACTTAATTTAATCCTTTTTGGCTTATTTTAAGTATAAATTTCGATCATAAATCATGGAAATCACTAGCAAATACATCAAATCTGATAAAAACATATTAAAAACAGTCCTAAATCTAAGGCAAATAATGCACATTTTGTGTGTGTTTCATACTGTAACAATAAAATACTAATAACAAGAAAACAAGTAAAGACACATAATTTGATAACCCGGTTTGGCGATAAACCACCCATGTCTGGGGGGCAGTATGTCAAGAAAGATAATCCTCTAATATTAAATAGTTAAGCAATTGTAACGTAGTACTTATCTATAACACATCGACTATTACAGTGACTCACCTAGAGCCTAACTCACAACTCACTTAAGCTCCCCTAGATGTGAGACTTCTACTCGATTGTACTTAGGCTTTCCCTAAGTGTGATAATATTAGTGTTGAACACTTCGCTTTTTAACAGTGTGTGAGACTCCTCTGCACTTTAGTATCTTCCTTGTAATTCAGTGAACTCTCTTTACTGATGAATCTTAGGTCCTCGTTAAGATGAAGAAATCCTTCTCGAGAATGAAGTCTTAGGCTCCCTTTAAGACCGAGAATCTCTTTTCTTCAGTATTGCCTTAGGCTCCCCTAAGACAGAAGTTCTCCAAGTTCTTGAACTTATCAATTGATAAAATTGCACATTAAATATAGTGAACAAAGATCAAAACACGATGTTGCACAATTCGACCACCAAGAACAAAGACACTCTCTCACTATGAACAAATGCCGCAACCCTAAATGAAAGTCATTATTCTCCTTTAAAAAACTGATGACCAACTAAGGAAAGACTTTTTAGAAAATATTTTTCCTTCAGTCAAAATAAATTGTGCCATAAATAAGAAAAATATCGGATAATATACATCTGCTGAGATTTTCCAGAGTAGGAAAGAAAAATATTCCGCATATAATTTCCATATTAGGAAAGAAAAAATATTCGGCAGAAAATAATATTGTTTGAGACATTTGTTAGGACTTCATTTGTGACGTCCGCAAAAACCACCCGAAGCTGCTTAGAAAAAATATAGAGAGAACCAAATAATCTCCCAGACTGGTGAAACAAATTAGCCTCCCTAGACCTTCATATATCCTTTTTTGTCCCTGTAACAGAAAGTAAAAATAAAATCAGTTATCAACCGATTTCTCCTTCCCACTGTAATCTGTGAATATAAGAAAAGGAGAACAAAAATATTGATAGAAGGTTAGATAAAATTACATAGAGAACTTTGTAAAAGAAATGGAGTGTGGAGCTTATCTTTAAATTACTTAATAAAGAACTTCTAAATGCTTCTGAAAGTGGACGTGGGTACGAATATCGAATTGAGCCTGTTGGGAATGTGACCAAAGTCCCACATTGATTAGATAAGATGGGGATCATAGGTATATAAGTGAGGATGACTATCTCTATTGGTATGAGGCTTTTTGGAGTGAAACAAAAAAAAGGGATATAAGGGTTTATGACAAAAGTGAATAATATCATATATTGTAGAGATTGTAGAGGGTAGTTTTCCTATCAAAGCTACTATAAAAACCGATCCCTTGATCTTCTTCTTCATTATTCTCCCTTGAATTTGATTCATAGATTCTTGAAGCTTTGATTTTTGCCTGGATTTTCTTTCTTCTCTCGAGTCGTGTCTCTTATATGTTGAAATGCATGTCAAGCATGTGTCAAATAATTGTCATCTGTGATGTTTTTAAATTTTAACAAGTGTCAACAAAAAAACCTACAACAATCTACTCAAATTAAAAGAAAAACTTGCAATTCAACATTGAATGCAAATACAACAATCTACGCAAAAACCATTGAATGTAAATGACATCATTCTTGAGTAGGAAGAAGATGATAAATTGGTTTTTCTTATAAATTTTCATTGCACAAACTGAATAAGAGGTTGGTTATTCCGTTTCGCTTGTCGAAACGTAGATAAATGAAAATAAAAAACGTGGATCTCATTTGATTATTTTTTGTGTTTACTTATATTCTGCATTTGTACTGACATATGGACCCCTACATCCCAATCTGTAATGAAAAATGCAAGTTGATTGATGAATAAAGAGTACTCAAACCAATTGCGCTTAAGAAGTATGTCTTATCATTACCGTTATCGTTATAGTGACGTTACGACTACCATTATTATTACTATTATAGCTGAAAAATTATCAGTTTTAACATCTTTATTGTTACTGTTACCATTACCGTTACCGCTTGACCCTTAGAGATAGAGGTAGAGGTAACGGTAACAGTAAATTAGACAAAATTCATAATTTTAAGTAAATGCGATCAAAATCAATTCAATTACGTTTACAATTCAAGCTTATTACAATTGGTCCATCAATAACATTTCATTACGATTACACCAACTTTTATTATGGTTTGGTAAATATGACCTAATTATAATCTATATATAAGACGATGTTGAATAATAAGAAGTCACATTTTTCCCTCATTCCTGTGTAAGATAGTATCAGAAGTTTTATGATTTTATCTCGCTTGTCTTTTCATCTCAATTTCTTATAATGATTTGCATCTTTCTTAAGTAAAATAGTTGAAACTTAGTAAAATTGATCTAAGGCCATATTTACCAATCCATAATGAAAATTAGTGTAATTGTCATAGGATTCTAATGATAAATTAATCGTAATGGACCACAATTACTAATGTAATTGGATTGCTTTTGATCAATATTTTTACTTACAATATGGATCTGTCACATTTATTGTTACCATTATCGTTGAGGGTTTAAAGATAACGGTAACAGTTAATAATTCTCATACTATAACATTAACAATAACGATAATTGTAACGGTAACGGTAACGATAACGATATGACCATGTAATTTTGAAACGCAATTGGATTGATCGCCCTTCACTCAATTGAATTGCATTCTTAAATTACAGACTTGGAAGTGGATCCCACATTTCATTTCGATTATAGAACACAGGTAAAACAACCATAAAAACAATCAAATGACCCACTTTCTAGATTACCATTGATTTATATTAGATTTTTCCTTCGTAAACATGACTCAAAAACAAAGAAAAATAAAAGTAAAAACTATGTTTTTTGTTTCTAAAATTAACTAGACTTTGTTTTTTAACATATTGGTAAAAAATAGATCACAAGAGCCAGAAATTTAGCAGTGAAAGTGTGTTTATAAGTTTAATTTTCAAAAACTAAAAACTAAAACCCAAATGATTATCAAACATGACCTTAACTATTTAGTCAAGAAGCAAGTGAAGTTAATTCTAAACAATTAGATCAGAAACTTAGGAATAAAGAATAACTATACCTCATTCTGGTATTGTATATTCTTCCCAAGTAGGTGAAAAGGTACATTTATAAATAAGGAAAGAGTACTGAACTTAAGGAGAAAATTAAGCTTTCAACGGTATGCAAATCACATAATCTCTAATTGCTCATTTATGTAGCTAGTCGTTGATGTTGAGGTCTTCATATTTGAGGTTATTAGTGTTAAGGTGGAGGCGTTATTACAATTATACATAATTTAATTAAGGTTAACACTCCAAAGTTTAAAGTATTTTTAACTTGAACAATTCAAAACTAAAGTCATAAAGTCCTTTTGTAGTATTCGAAGGTTATCACTTCTTTAAATCTTTCCAATATAAGATAATTATTCTTCTAATATTTTGAATTGTCATTTCATAAATAAATGAAATGCTAATTCATTAATATTGAAACCAGCATAAAAAGATTTCCCTGGCTAAACTAATTTCATTTTGAGCTTTGGGTGTGTGAATATATGAACAAAAACCAAATAGAAACAAACTAAAGATGACAAGAGATGAACAAGTTTTTTGGTATATCAAACTGATTCTGATTAATCAAATTACAACCACTTAATTTTGTTCCAAGTGGACCAATCAATCAAATTAATTATTCAACCATATATATATATATATATATAAATTCATTCTAATTTGGAGCTTTGTGATATTTTCAAAGAACAAAGGCTTATCCTCATGGAGGGTTGGTATAAAAAAGATTACTTTGGACTTCAACAACCCCTTTTAAAGAAGAAACTTTTCATAAACTAATTCACTAAAGATTGGCTAAAAAAGTAGAGTTAACAATGGAAAAAGGAAAGCACATTTTTTGGTTGTAATAAATGACATCAAACTTAGCAACCATGTTTGAAAATTGTGGAGTAATACCCAAGTGGGAAAACTTTTTTCTTCTTTCTTTTTTTGGGTCAAATTGTGCTTAAGTTCACACTTCATAATATTAATATTATTCATATGGTGAAGATTATTCTCCCTTTTATTACAAGACTCATCAATTGTCTCTTTTCTCACACTTGAATGTTGAATTTTGACCTTTAAAAGTGGTTGGCAAGTCTTTTTGTAGGCTTAAATGTTTGTTGAAGTACATGGCTGTGGTTTCCAAGTGTTGGCCTTGATTTAATCTTTACCATTGACCCTTTTATTTTATTTTATTTTTTTTAAGTTTTAGGGTTTAATTTTTCTCAACATATATATATGTTGAGAATTCATGTATAAAAATTTCAATAGAAATTTCAAAATAAAGCAGTTAACATGTTTTTGTTTTCGAGATTTGTAAAAAAAAATTAAAATATAACATTTACCAAAAATCTAATAATTATAGACATGGTTTTTGTTCGCATGGAAAAACATATATATAATTGAATTAGGATTTCACATATTATTGGATGCGTTCTAACAAAAACCATTGATAAATAAATAATCGGAGAAAAAAAAATCGTGGTTCACTAATGATACGATGGTTACATCCATATATAGGGAGAAATTATTTTATTATTTTGAGAAGGAATAAAGTATACAGAGATATTTGTAGGAAAATTTAGAGCAGTTAGAAGCAGCGATATCCTATACTTGGTCATTCAACTGGTTATATAACATATTCAAGATATTTCAATCTTGGATATTTGTTTTTTAAACTTCATAAATTATAACTCGTGTTATGAGATCGATAAATAAAGAACACAGAAAAATGTAAAAGTATAGAATCAACACATGAATTTACATGGTTCACTAGCAATGTGTTAACTACATTCACGAGACTAAGGGAGGACAATTTTATTAGATAGAATAATACATAATTACGGAATGAAGGTGCCTCTAGAATTTAGAGAGTTTATATAATCTAAATCCCTGGATCATACACTTAAATAACATAAAGATGACAAATATGTAAATAACTTAGGTTAACTATGAGACCCCGTACTTAGTCATTTGAAGCGTCAAAGAACATATTCAAGGCATTTCAACAACTCATTTATGAAAGATAAGAGATTTGGAGAAAATAGAAGATATTTTTGGATATTTCGATGATTAACGATGTGACATACCGAATTTTTAGGTAAATTTTTATTTAATTATCGCGAGTTATCGTCAACCACTAGCAGCATACTCTGTCCACCATCATCAACTCTAATAACATATTCAAAAATCAAGAAATATTGTGGATATATTATATATTAAATTTGTCTCTATCTATCAACTTAATCTTTTAACTCATTCGATAATCTAATTAATATGATAACAAAGTAGAAAGTTCTAAGTTCAAACTCTTATGAGTAAGGAGAGTATTAAAATGTTGATATAATATTAAATTTATCTTTACCCTTCGATTTGAATTTTTTTTTGGGAGGGGGTAAAAGGGTGATTTTACAAATATATAATTCAAATAATAAGAATAACAAAATTAAAAGTCATTATATTCTAATTTCTATTCATGTGACCCCTTTACTGCTTTTACTCACTCTTTTTTTTTTTTTATCATTTTTTATATGCTTTTGCTCCATATGTGACATGACATTTTTGGATTGACTTATTTCAGTTCTCATCACCTTCCATTCATGACAACAACATTCATCATCTATATTATTTATACCAAACCATCTCTTTTTCTTCAAATCTCACCTCTCTTTCCCTCTCTCTCTCTAGAGAGATTAGAACAATTAGAAGCCTTATCACCATGGGAAACTGTGTGAGCAACAAATTTTTCTGTGGAAAATCGTCAAAAATAAGCGATGAGGAGGCTTTGGAGATGGTCAAGAGAAGCCTTATGGCCTACGACGAGGCTCCGAGATCTCCGACGACGACAATGGAAGTAAAGATCAAGATCACAAAGAGGGAGCTAGAGATATTACTAGGTAATTATAAGGTGGTGGAGGTGAAGGAGGAGCTGCCTACATCGCAGTTCTTATCGCGGCTGATCGACATCGACGAGGCACTTGAGATGCAACCACGATCGTGGCGGCCTTCCTTGCAGAGCATCCCGGAGACGGATTGATCTCAGGAAAGATATTTCTTTTCGGATCTCTATTTTCTCTCTCTGGTTTAATATTTGGAGTTTTTTTTATCTCCAAATTATTTCTCCGATATACCTATAGACCCAAAGATTTGAACCTCAAAGTTTACGTGAAAGAATATACATGCAATTACTATTGAATTATGCTTACTTTAAGCAAGCTTTCAATATTATATTGTTGTTAGTTTAGGTTAAATCATCATGTTTTTTAAACTAGTCTCCATCGCTAATTAAAGTTGAATAGATATTGTTGATGAAGAGAGCGATTATATTTAGAGGATATTTTTTATACCAAACTTTAGAAAAGTGTAGAGGGATCAGTTTATTCTTTAGTTCTACTTTTCAATTAAAATAATAGCTGACCTCAATTTTAATGTGTTAGGAATGCGAACAAAGTCTCAGAGAAAAAAATCATAGATTTATAAATGAAGAATAATATCTCTCTTTAATAGATTATGAAATTGTGGAGACTTTTTGAGTAAAATAAAAAAACAAAAATATATGTGAGTTTATGCTCCAAGGTAGACAATATAATTTAATCTCATAACAAAAGTAATTTTTAGCACTTTAAATATATATTTTGACATTTTTTTTCTCTTTTCCTCTCTTTCCCTTACTTACTTACCTTAATCTCTTTCCTCACATTAATGGTTGATAACAGTATTTTCTTTTAATTTTGGATTGTATCAATTTAAATCTTAAATCAATAATTGTATTGATTTAAATTATGAACTTTTGTAAGTGTATCAATTTATCCTCTCTAATTCATTCTGTTTGGAAAAATCTTTTGTGAAACTTATAGTTATATCAATTAAATCCCTAAATTTTCATAAATGAATCAATTTAAGACTTTTAAATAAAATTTCGTTTGAACATCGTCCATTCATTTACTCTAATTATCCATTTTGTAAAACCTTTGAAAAAGTTTATACATATTTGAAAATTAATGCATAGATGATTTTAAAATGTAACCTTAATGTAGGATTTAAAATGATTGGCTTATAAAAATTTAGGAGTTTAATTTATTCAAATTATAAGTTTCTCACGATAATTGTCAAACTAAATTTGAAGGAGGGTATAAATAGATACAATTACAAAAGTTCAGGATTTAAATTTTGATACACCTCAAAGTTTAGGTCTTGTTTAAAAAAAAAAAAAACTCAAAGTTTAGAGGTATAAATTGATACTTGCCATTTTTTTTAATATAACGAAGAATGGAGGAGAGGGATGAAAGAACGAGAAAGAAATGGACCGACAGCTATTGAAGGGAAAAAGATGTGATGTAGTAGGATTAAATCAAATTGGGATATCTTTGTCACATCCTTAATTAATTAGGATTAATTTCTTTGATTAATTAAGATTCGGATTCATATGCATTCCAATGTTCTATAAGTAGAAGAATTAATTATCTTTCTTGTATTGATAATTTTTTATTTATAATAAAGACTTTGATTTTATTATTGGATATTTCTCTCCATCACAGAAGATGGATGAGAGGAAGAAAAATAAGGAAAAATGGAAAGAGAAATAAACAAATAAAGAAAAAGTAAAAAGTAAAAAGGTTAGGTTTTTTATGTTTAGAAAAATTATAAAATATATTTTTATTTTTTTAGAAAAATATTCATTGTCATGTTAGCTTCTGATAGATAATTAACGTTAAATTGGATGGAGAGATCAAAATTCTACCTGCTCAAATTTGAGAGGCTAAATTTTTTAATTTGAAAACTCAAGGACCCAACAATTTAACTTAGGCTAAAAGTATAATTTTTTACTCTTTTGCCCTATAATTCTCAAGGAAATAATACTAATAATTATAAATTACTTTGTATATATTAAAATAAAATTTACAAACAAGTCTACAAAAACCAATACTATAGTTTTTTCATTAAAAAAAGGCAGAAGAAGAAAAAATTGATAGTTATTTTAAATGTCAAAACTACTTAAAGTGTTTTCAAATATAACAAAATGTCATTGTATATGAGTGATAGATTCATTGACAAATGTTTACTAGTATCTATCACTCATAGACAATGACATTTTACTATATTTATAAATAAGTTGGTCCATGTTTCAATATTTGAAAACTATCCAAGAAAAAACCTACATGGGTACGCTTATTTCATATTGTTGAATGAGAATATTTAGACCAATCGCAAATTGTCATGTCGTTTTTCAAATTAATGACGAAATTACAAAATTTTAATTTGAGACTAACTACAAGTTGGCTATGAACAGTTATTGTTGAATTACAAACTACAAGTCAAACATTTTGCTAAATTACAAAATTATTGTTGAATGAGACGATCACAACATCGTTCCGATCCCCAATATTTTTTTTTTAAATGGATCATAAATCACTGCCATGAACAGTCATTCTCAGAATCAACAACACAAAACGCTTAGGGGAATATCTGATCATTGGCATCTGGGGCGCACCGTTAAAAGGGTCCCACCATACTTGTTCTTCAAAGAAGTACTATCAACCGATATAACAGGACGACAATGCTTCCAACCTGAAACACAAGCAGATAAAGCCATGAAGAAAAATAAAAACCTTCCATGATCATCAAGTTTATAGTCAATAATAGAACCTACAAATATATCATATATAGTGCGGTATATTAAAATTATGTAACATAAAACAATGGGATATATAAAACAACAACAATATATTAAGAATATGTCAGGGTTTCTCACAGCCAACTGAAAAGCAAATGCTGGAATCATCTTGAAAGATTCTTCAAGTGATCATCGAATATAATTCACTATAGCTTTAGGCGTGATCGAATGACTACCATCAATGCTAATCTTCTTCTTGATGCACTCCTTAATAACATAAAATGATGCTTGTCTATTGCCAGTCAACACAATATCCAAAGAGCATGAACGCTCATGATCAAAAATTATAATTATCCACGTAGAATTCCCATCATCTCCATTTTAACGAGCACGAGGCAACTATTTACATCCATTCATTGACAAGGCAACATAGTACCAAAACTTGCTTATTTAGTTTAACAATCTGGGATTGAAAGTTATCTCTAATTGCAATAGCTCGTATAGGATTCAATAATACATCTTTGAAAGGAAACATATTATAAATATTAACTTGTAACTTAAGGGAAATCTTCGAGAAATAAATTATTTCATAATAACGACCATCATCATCATTAGTATTACTCATAGCTTCATTGGGATGTATACCATCCAAGACTATTGATAGGTTATTTGAAAATACAACAATCAATGAGCAAAATTTTTCAACACCACTAGAAATCATACAGAACAACCATTTAACGTCATTATCTTCTCTAAGTTTCAAATCCTTCTTCATAAAATCCTTAGATCTAACGCATGCAAAAATCTCAACGTTACCACAATTTCCTACACTACTTATCTTATCGATCATGAAAATCAATTTCAGCTACTTTGTAATCCATGTAATTATCTCTCTTGTTGAAACGACTGTTATATAAAATTGGAACAGTAAGAGTACCTATAAAATGCAGTACATAATAAGACATAAATGCATAATAATTATTTAAAAATTCTCTATATCATAATAACGATCATTCTCAGTATACAAACACATATAACAATACATTCAATATATACCTCAGTATGAAATTTTTCAAATAACATATATGTCATATATACATACATGATATAACAAAATTAATATACCCCAGTATATAAATTTTGAGTAGTAAGATATCTATAAAAGGCAGTACATAAGAAAACAGATTTCTCATAACGGTCATTCTCAGTACACAAATTGAACAATATATACATAATATATATTATACAAACACAATGTATACATAATATATACAGAAAAAAACAGAAATAACAAGAAAAAAACGAAATAACAGAAAAATCATTAAAAAAAAAAAAAAAAAATCGAATGCATGAAGAAAATGCATGCAAAAAACGTAGATAAAGACGAGTGGAGAAGGATAACTAATACATGAAGACAACGGAAAAAAAAAATGCATACAAAAAATCGAGAAATGAAGAAAAAAAAAACACAAACCTTTTTATTGCCAAATGAAAGAAATATGTAGAGCAAAAACAAGAATCATTGAAAAGAGTTTTAAACAAAAAAAAATATATTAAAATGCATTAGAATATGAAACATCATTCTTGGAAATATTAAATATACACAAAGAACAATAAAAGGTGGCTCAATTAATGATTACACACAATCCAATAAGGAAAAATCAGGAAAAAAAAAAAGGAGAATAATTTAAAAAAAAAAAAAAAAAAAAACAATTATGCACGAAAATTAAAAAAAAAATGTAAAACTATCTACAAAAATTAGAAAAAACATTTTTAAAAATTATAATCAAAGATGATTTTTTATGTAAAAATCTCTAAACTGAACCAAGCTCAACAATAGACTCTTTTGGCCCAAACATCACTTAAATCCAATGGTTTTGGACTCAAAGACCATCAAATCTAAACTCAAATTGCCTCACATAAGTTTCATAAATAGAGGAGCTCCCATTAATTATGGGTTCAAAATTTTAAAACTTCATAGAGAACTTAAAGGACTCAATGTTTTTGAAAAATCATTCTTGTCAGAAAACTCAAAGCCTTCCAAAACAGTGAAATCAAAACTTTGTTTTCATATGGGAGACATTGATCCTTGTCACCATGAAGCTTTCAATATACAGAAACTTGTGAAGAGATATTTTCATCTACAATCAAATGTTATTTACATTCCATATTTTTTAAAAAAAAAAAAAAAGAAAAGAAAAAACTGATTACTTTTGTTGGGTGTATTTTGAATTTGGATGCTTATTGAAATGATTCTATATATATAATTTTGAAAATTGAAGTTTATGGTTTATTCATTACTACATTGAGAATTATTTAATCTTGCTAACAACTATCAACGGAAAGAAATAGTCCAAATTTTCCTTCATAAATTATATATTTATTTAACCGTGTTTTAATGAAAGAAAATTAAGTTTGTCGATGCATGAAATCCCCCTTTTGAGATAGTGTGTGGAAGACAACGACTTTTACCCCTTGTTTTCGATGATCTATATGTACGAAATAGCCCTCAAACCTATAATTTCGGTAAAAAGTAAAAGCAAACATCTAAAGTAGCTTAGACCTATTTCGAGCTATTAGAAAATTTAGATATTTATTTGTTAATTGATTCACATATAAATCATACTTGTTTATTCCTTTCTCGATTTGTCAAAGTGTAATGAAATTAACATCATTAATTAGAAAATTTGCACTAGGAATTAACCATGGAAGGAATGAGAAGGGCACTCCAAAACCAAGACATCTTCTATTAGCTCTATTTCCACTTCCACAGCTTAGAAAGCATATGTTAGTGAAAGTAAAGTTATTACAATAATAATGTTGGTAACAAGATAAAGCCTAAGGTAAATAATACACAAACCAAACAGAATTTGGTGCATTTTCCCTTGATAAGCTATCTCCAACTTATTAAATATTTATGATAACGATGCATTCAAAAACTAGGTCATGTGCCCTTAAAATTATATAATATACTTCAAATCACAGCTATTGCATCAATTTTAATCTTAGCATTTTTGGGTAATGCTCCAGCTTGAAATGTTGATCGAGATGGTGCAGGGGAATGTGGAAAATCTGCACAAAAAAACACCATATTTCAAAATTTAAATTTTGTATTCTCGATTAGTAAGGATCGTTCATTTGATAGAACTTACATTTAGCATAAATTTGATTCACTAATGTAAAGTCTGCTACATTAGCCAACCTGCAACAAACAAAGTATGAAGTAGGAACGGTTACGAGCATGTTTGGGAGTGATTTTGAAATTGCTAAAATCACTTTTTTATCATGTTTAATAAAATCGCATTTAATAGTGTAAGGTTAACCAAGAATTAAATTGATTCTAAATTATTAAATTCATATTCTGAGTGATTTTGGATGTAGCCAAAATTTATTTTAACAATTTCAAAATCATATACAAACTTGCTCCTGAAAAACATGGACGACTTGAGAGTTACAATTTTGTAGTTAAAAGATCTAAGAGTTCATTTTTCTCATTTTCTTATTTTGTTTGTCTACACATCGACAACCTATCTTTCAAAAATAGGCATAAATATTATTTTGATATTTAACCTTTTATATTTTGTTTTCATTTAGTTTCGGTTAAACGGTTGATATAATTAAACTTATCACAACTCGTTAACTTAAATTTTTGGGTTAATTGATGATTTAATAATTTTCAAATATTTTAAATCATGAATACTAGCTTGAGAGAAATCGTTTGATCTTAAATCTTAGAGCCTGTTTGAAATGACATTTAAATCACTTAAAAGATCATTCAAAGTCATTCCAAATAAGCTGTTAATGAGTTACTTAACCCCAAATCCCAAGACCATATTCCAAAATACACAACTTTGGATGGAAAAAAAAAAGTCATAAATGCAAAAAGATGTAAAGATTTCATGCATAATAGTTGTCTTAACCACTCTATCATAATCAGCCCCTCCAGCTCTCAATATTGCACCAACATTTTTGAGGGCCTGCATAATATTTCATTTGCTTAGAAATTTGGTCTACAAAGAACAACAAAATTTACCACCTGCTCAGTTTGGTCTGCAATATCATCTGAGATCAATTCCCCTGTCTGCATTAAACCATAAACATTCATACTCAATTATACCTCATAAAAAATGTGCACGAACCTGGGACAAGTAATTGTACCTAACTGATTACTTGAACTATGTTCGAGTTAGACATTGAAAAAAGTTACATAATTTACTCAAAAAAGAAGCTACCTCAGGAACTAAACCTAGGGAGCCAGACACATATACAACATTGTTGGCTATGATACCCTGAGAATATGGCCCTAATGCTTCTGGAGCCTTGCAGTTTCAATAACTATGATATCTGCCATAAAAATTAACATTGATATTAAAGGGGTGGTAAAATCTGTAGGGGGTAAAAATTAAATTTTACTCTTAAATTTAACTTTTTTAGTGTTTAGAGATTAAACATGTGATTTGACCTACTTTACTTTATATAAACTCTATATTAAAAAAATGAAAAATTACAATTTAAATGATGAAATATAATTGAGCAAGCAATTCTTATTTTACTAACTTCAAATTTAAGATGAGAACTCAATAAGTTTCCTTTCCATTTTTTCAATTAAACAAGGGGGAAATAACACTAAATTACCAATCAGTTGAACCACCAAGTTTGAATCTAATAGCAAAGAAATGCTGGATTTTAAGGGTTTTAGATCCCAATTAATAAGTATTCTAATTTTAGGGGTTAGACTCATATTCTAGACTTATTGCTTTTACAAATATATATATATATATAAAATCTCAAACCATGTGATACACTTGATACAATTGATGCACTTGATACTATTGATATGTTTGATATACTTGATACATTATTGATATACATTTGATACACTTGATACATTACTAATATATGTCTGATACATTTGATACATTACTAATATATGTCTGATACGGATAGACACTTAATACTCTTGATATAATATTGATAAACAATTGACAATGACTAGTTATTTAAGTGTTTAAAAAATCATAAAAATGATTTTTTTAAAAACATTTTTTTCTCTAGTTATTTCAAATACATCCAAATTATCAAAATGAGTATAATAAACTTAGTGTTAATGAGTTTTAGGTTGAATCTCTCCAACTTATTGTACGTTTGTACTTAAGAATGAAAGAAACAACATCATTTAAAAGGAAAAACTACAAAATGGATAAAGAAAAAATGTAACAAATACAAAAATCAAAGTGAGTAATAACTCATATGGTTGGAAACAAAAAATACAAAAAATATACATATCAATGGAAAAAAATATACAACGGATATACTTTAAATGTGGTATATTAGTTGACTAATATATCGAAAAACATTGGTTTGTTAAGAGGACAAAATTGAAATACGAAATAAACGAAAATTTAAATTTGAGAATTTTGTCATATTTATAATTTTTCATAGGTTAAAATCACGCTTCTAATTATAGATTTTGTATTTACCGCCTATTACTAATTTCCTTAAAAAACCAGGCCATATTTTTTAAAAAAAAATTATGGAAGAAAAGTATGCGATCTTATGGCTTTTTCTCACATATTTTATGTGGTAACAAATTTCCTATTTATATATTTCTTAGATTTTATTTATCCACAGATATGGGTTGCTTGTGTACTTTTAAAAATATAAGGAAAAATACAGAGCATTAAATCTCTCTCAAATTTAAGTTTTTTTTTTCCTCTTTCTTTCTTTCTTTCTATGATGCCTTCCACATCTCTTAATGGTAGTTAGCTTTGCTCCTTCTCCAACACAACTAATACTGATAATTTGGGTAAATTAAAGTAATATTATAATTAAAAATAAACGTCGAAGTGAGCTTAGTTCAATGATAGTTAGCTTTGTTCCTTCTCCAAAAGATCAAAGATTCAATCCCTCTACTCGCATTTGTTGTAATAAGCTGGCTTATGTTATTGATTCCAATATGAGACCAGAAGTATCCTTTTTAGTGGAAACTTACTATGGTCCTTGATAATTGTGGGTCATCCCTAATAAGTTACAACTATTTAAGAAAAATAAGTCCTTTTATTTATTTTTATTAGAATTAGAATGGGTCTCAAGATTCAAGACACATTCATTAAAAAATAAAAATGAAAAAATCATTGACCATTTTTATTGCAAATGGGTTTTTTATTTTTTTATTTTTAAAAAATACTTTAAAGCAAAAAAAAGTTAACGAATTTCTTTAAAATAACATTTACAAAAAGAAAAAATCTGATGAAGCAAAGAGAGAGTGAGGGGGGTATTACCAGTACATGACTTGGAAATGGCAAAGCATTTGAAGGACATTTGGCGGCTTGAAATAGATGGAATCGAAGAAGGTCGCAGCCGCAGGAAGACCGCAGTGCCGACTGAGGGAGTGACGGATCGCCGCCGTGAAATGGTGTTGGAGGCCGGAATTTGGAAGTTGTGAGCTGCGGATGAAGCCTTATGTGTTTTGCCTTCTTAATTGAATCCTTCTTCCTCAGAGTTCAATTTTAGTCGCCCGATGGAACTCAATGCTTTATTTACCCACCTTTTTTATTGAGCTCCAGGAGGTCCACCCCCAATAATATTCCTTTTTTTTTTTTTTTTTTGAGTTTCCAATAATAAAAATTATTTTTATGAAAATTATTATTAAGATTTAATGGAATAAAAAACCTAATTTTATATTAAAAATTAAATTGTTACAAATTTTAAAGTACATGATGTAAGTTGTTACGAAATTTAAAGTAATTTAAAAACTAAATTGTTATTTTTAAGAAAGTTCTGGAACCAAAAATGATTTTTTACCTTATTGTTTTTAGTATAACAAAGTGGATACGAGGTTTGAACCTCCAACTAGGGGTGTTCTAGGTTGGATTGGGTTGAAAGACTTTTTAGACTCAATCCAATTGTTCGAGTTGTAAATTTTTTCAACCCAAATAACTTTATTAAAAAATGAACCCAATCCAACCATGAAATATTTGGGTTGGGTTGGTTCGAGTTAATCAGGTCATTTATTTAAAATTTTATTCAAAACGTAAATATGTAAAAATCTAATTTGATTATTTTCATATATTGAATTAAGATTAACAACTCAATTTCAAATTATATAGTAAAAATTTTCTTTCTAAAGTACAAAGAAACTATTTTTAAGAGTTGTTAAATAATAAATTATTCAAAAAAATATTATAATTAAATAAAATTAAAATCAATATATGTATAAATAATTATATTATAAGTAATAAAAATATAGTTTAAAGTTTAATAAATTCGGGTTGGTTCGGGTTTGTTTGGGTTATATTAAGTGAACCCATTAACCAACCCAACCAACAACATTTTCATTTATTTGAACCTAACCTAATCCAAATGAGTTGATAACTCAACCCAAACCACACGGATTAGGTTGGGTTGATCAATTTTTTCAGGTTATCGGGTTTTTTGAACACTCTTACCTCCAACACACATATTATTAAAAAAGGAAAAAAATATTTATTTTTTCAATTTTTTAGTACAAAATTTATATCAAATTGAGTTATGTTTAATTCGATCATGTCTTATTTACATGAAACACATAAATAAAATCAAATGATGTGACATATGTACCTACCACTCAATTAGAATTCAATCAACACTTTTTTTTCAAATAAGTTATCATTCTCCTCTTAATACATCATCAATGTGAACTTTTTTTCTAGTTATACGTAGGGTATGAGAATCGAACCTCTAATCTCACGATTGATAATATAAACTTATGTCATTTAACTATACTCGTGTTGTCATCGATCTGACTCATTCCTTATTTGATCTCAAATTTTTAATTAATTACTAGTTACAACACAAATTTTTACATTTTTACCATTTTTCAGGGACACGCGACCTTTTCATCTATTTTTTAATTTAAAAAATCCCAATAATGTATTCTGAACATGTTATTTGTTTTGTATGATTAATTTAATTTATTATTTTTTTAGTACATGTATTTTTTGAAAATATCAATTTACACTCTTAAACTCTATTGACTATATCATTTTAAATTATGAACTAATAATTATATCAATTTAAATTCTAAATTTTAATACATATTTTAATTTACATCCTCTATGTTAGACTTTCATATACAAACTTTTATAAACAGGTCAATTTAGACTCTCAATTAATATTTGAAAATTATCCATACATTGGTTTTGATTTTCCATTATATTAATCCAAAAATTGAAGAAGTATACATATGTTTAAGAATTAAATGCATGAACAATTTTCAAATATAATCTTAATAATAATAAGGTTAAATTGATTCACTTATTAACCATCTACAAATTTACTTGAAACAATTATATTTTGCATAATATTTTTCAAACCACGTATGAAAGAAAGTGTTCATTGTCTAATTGATACACTTATAAAATTAAAACTTAAAGATTAAATTGATATATTAGTTCATGATTTAAATACAGTTTTTTTATTATCAATTCAATGCATGTTTTATTTGATTTGTTATTGAGGTTAGATTTGACTGATTTAAATTGATACAAACCTAAACTTTGTAAGGCAATTGACTTTCTAGTTTTTTGTTATAGCCATTTTTTTATCAACCAAGTTTCTTTTTTCTTTTTTTTCTTTTTATCAATTGAGTTGTTTTAGCCATTTTTTATCAATTAAGTTTATTTTTTAACAATGGATTTTTTATTACCTCATAGTCTTAATCTAATTATGGTCTTCATAGTTTTATTATTAAATGTTAAATAGATATATTTAATACTACTTGATATCAATAATTATTTTTTTGATGAAATAACTATATAAATATATTTAGCTGATTTAATTTTATTTTTATTTGTTATTATTTATTAAGGTCACATAAAATATTCAAATGGAAATCATTGTTATTACATAATTGTTTTTTTTTTTTTTTTTTTTAATATAATTGTGGGGTGGAGACCAAACCTTCGACTCTTAAGAAAGATCACTTAGCTAAGCTTACTTTAGCTATTGTTATTTCATAATTGTTGATCGAATGAAAAAAAGATTAAATTGGTTATTATGGGTTAACATTAAAAAAAAAAAAAACTGAAAGTTAGCATAGCTTAATCGACTTACAATGTGTTGACGATCAAAAAAATTTGTAGTTCAAATTTTCATAATTCAATTGTATTAAAAAAACTAAAACAAATATATTAAATAATATAGTAATAAGGTGGATTTAAACATAGATTAATGTTTATAATTAAAAATCATAGTACATATCCATTTGATTTTATTTAATTAGTCATTATTATTGATTTCATTATGAGTTTGTGATCTCAAAGTTGTATCTAATAGGTATTTAGATATTTTTTAAAAAAAAAATGTTAAAAATGTTATAAAAACTTTTACTACTGGGTCTAATACATCAGTAAAGATAGACAATTTTTTGAAAAATAAAATATAAATTTAACTGAAATAAAACGTGGATAAAAATTTGAATACACGTTTAAATTTAGAATATTGATTTAATATTTTTGGTATGAATACACTTCAGTTTGGAGATAAACTCCTTTTCACTCATTGCATGAAATCTCTTCTTTTCCAATGGCAACGCCTGTAAAAGCGTCGGGAAAAGTACGGTAAAATCTCCATCAAGAGAAAAGAGTTATCCTAATGCGTTTTTGAACGTCGTTGGGATAGGTTGGTATTTTCGACGCCATTTTTGTAGGCGTTAGTCCAAAATTGGAAAGAAAAATATATGTTTTGGGACTTATCTGGATGCCAAGTTCATTAGCATCGAGTTAGGTAACTATGCCTAACACTATCTTATATGGCGTGGGGTAGGAAATTGATGTTAGCATAAATTCTTTATATCTATATTGAATAGATAAATCATAGGATCATTATGTCAAATTATCAAAAATAATATACCGGATTTCATTGCAAAATTGATGATAGCTTCAAGATGATGATGGATTATTCTGGTTTTCCTCAACTAAAACTCCGAATGCCCTTAGTGGATCTCTCTAGATGGGATTCAAGAAAGACTGAGTGCTTATTGTTAAGGTCTCTTTAACATAGAAATGAAATTAGGATTCCTATTAAACCCTAATTAACTAGGAATGAGCTTCTACCCATTAAGTCCATACTCAATTAGGAATCGAGGGCCTTAATTAATTAAGCTCAATCTAATAAAATAAGCCAATGTGATAAATTATTAATTCACATACATAGTCCATATTTTAATTAAATATATTATTATTTAAATATGTCTAACAATCTCCCACTTGGGCTATGTCTATGTACCTAATATAATTAAATCACATAAACCTTAAACGCGCATAAACAGGTTATTTCAATAATAGAATTCCCCTTTAGTTCAATCTGGTCCATCTCTTGTATTAGCACGGAATCAAGGCGGCTTTCGTCACTACCCTTATAACTAAACCTTCCTTGATCACCAATTCCAATACATTCAATGACATAGAACAAGTATGGATGGATAGCATGGAAACTACATGCAAAGTGATCTAGATCATGCCTGTTTCCAACTAGTCCAAATTCCTTAATGAGATCATTCTAAAAAAAAACTTTATGCTAAACTGCATGCATGATAAACAAGTTCAGATAATAAAACATAAACCATCAACTTTATTCTATATAGAAAATAAACAAAATAAGATCAAAGAATATCCTCAATAACAAACTCCCACTAAACCATGGAATCAGAAAAGTGACTAACACCCATGTGAGCAACATGCTCATGAAAAACTTTAGGTGGTAAACCTTTAGTCAATGGATCTGCCACCATAGAGTTTGTTCCTATGTGTTCCATCGAAATTTGACCATTTTGAACTCTTTCTTTAACAACCAGAAACTTCACGTCTACATGCTTTGACTTCATATTGCTTATGTTGTTGTTGGAATACATTACAACCGACTTATTGTCACAAAATAATTTTAGTGGTCTTTCTATGCCAACCACTATCCGCAGTCCAGTGACAAAATTTCGCAACCATATTCCATGATTGGATGCCTCATAACATGCTATAAACTCCGCAACCATGTTAGAAGAAGCCATAAGTGTTTGTTTAACACTTTTCTAAGATACAGCTCCTCCAGCCAACATGAAGATATAGCCTGAAGTGGATCGCAAAGTGTCTTGACATCCAGCATAATTAGAATCAGAATACCCAATGATCTCCAAAACTTCTGATCTCCGATAAGTGAGCATATAATCTTTTGTTCTCTTTAAATACCTCATAACCCGTTTGGCTGCTTTCCAATGATCCATCCCTAGGTTACTCCAATATCTGCCTAACACTCCAACTATGAACGCAATATCTAGACGCGTGCATATTTGAGCATACATTAGACTTCCAATGGCCGATGCATAGAGAACCTTCTGCATCTCATTAGTCTCGAGTGTGGTCTTGGGGCATTGACCTAAATGAAATTTATCACCTTTAGCGATCGGGGTATCTCCTGGTGCACAGTCTTTCATGCCAAATCTACTCAAGATCTTTTCAATGCAGTTCTTTTGTGACAATCTCAAAATACCTTAAGAACGATATCGCAGTATTTCAATTCCTAATACAAAAGAAGCATCACCAAAATCCTTCATCTCAAAATTTCTTTTGAGAAATCTCTTAGTGTCATGCAATAAACCTACATCATTACTACTATGAGTATGTCATCAACATATAACACCAAAAAGATTGATTTACTCCCACTGAACTTGTGATATACACAATCTTCCACAATGTTCACCTCAAAACCAAATGAGGTTATCACTTCATGAAATTTGTGATACCATTGACGAGAGGCTTGCTTGAGACCGTAGATGGATTTCTTTAATTTGCACACCATAAACTTTGAATTATCAGACACAAAGTTTTCTGGTTGCACTATATAAGTCGTCTCATCAATGTTCCCATTGAGAAACATAGTTTTTACGTCCATCTGGTGTAGCTCTAAATCAAAATGAGCTACCAATGCTACGATTACGCTGAAAGAGTCTTTCGATGAAACTGGAGAGGTCTCTTTGTAATCAATGCCTTCCTTTTGAGTAAAACTCTTTGCAACAAGACGAGCCTTATATCTTCCGATATTGCCATGTGAATCCTTTTTAGTGTTAAATATCCATTTACAACCTATGAGTTTTACTACTGATGGCAATTCGACAAATTACCAAATGCCATTGTCTTTCATGGATTTTATTTCCTCTTCCATAACATTTCTCCACTTTTGAGAGTTAGAATTTTGTAGAGCTTGTTGGAAGTTGATTGGATCATCTTGATGTTCTTGAAGAAACACAATATAATCATCTAGAATTGCACTTCTCTCTAGTAGATTTCCGTAATGACACTTCTTGAGGTTGTTGAGTTTGAATCTCAGGTTCAACCATGAGGACTTCAATGTTGTCTTAATCTATAATTGGTTCAATAGTGATGTTAGGAATTGGAGCCTGAACATCATCTATAACTACATTAGGAAAAGAAACTAATTCTTCTTCCAAGACAACTTTTCTTATATTATCTTCCCCTCAAACTCAACATCCTCAAGGAATCTAGCATTTCCCGTCTCAAACAATGATCTAGAAGTGGGATCACTTGAAACCCCAAGAGTGTTCATAATACCCAATAAAATAGCAGTTAATAGTTCTTGAATCCAATTTTCTATCATTAGATCTTTAAGGCCTAACCTCAATTGGACAACCCCATATGTGAAGATGCCTAATACTAGGCTTCTTTCGTGTCCATGGTTCGTAAGGGATTTTAAATATTGCTTTACTAGGTATCCTATTGAAGATATATGTTGCGGTCTTTAATGCCTCACCCTAGAGAGATTTTGATAAAGAAGAATGGCTAATCATACTTCTTACTATATTCTTAAGTGTTTTATTTCATCTTTCTGCCACACCATTCATGTTGGGTTTACCCCGCATAGTGTATTGTGGGACAATTTCACATTTCTTTAAGTATTTGGCAAAGGGCATTGGACATTGTTCACCTAATCCATCATATTTATCGTAGTATTCACCACCACAATCAGATTTGACAGCCTTAATTTTCTTTCCAAGTTGAAGTTCAACTTCAACTTTGAAAGATTTGAAAACGTCCAAAGATTGTTACCCATATTTTGAATAGTTGTTTATGAACGTAATAAAATATTGTTGTTCATTCCAAAAAGCCGTAGGGAATGGACCACAAATGTCTGTATGTATTAGTTCTAAGACGTCTGAGCATCTGTTGGCACCTAAATTTATTCCATATCAAATGCCTTTAATTTACCTACGAGATTGGACATTTCCATAATGTACTCCCTTATGTTCCCATTGCTCTTATACCTTATGGAAGTTAAAGAAGTAAAAAACACTACTTGCTTCCCCTTTTTTCATTTTTTAGCAAAATATTTCTCAATTTGAGCTAGGAACTTATTGGCATTTTCACTTTTCGTGATAGAGTCCTAAAAATACTCCAGAATGGAGTGCCTAATGTTCATCAGACACATGCAATTTGACCGTTCTCACTTCTCTTTATGAGTCGTATTCGGTTGTTCCTCAGTAGAAGTAGGTTTATTGATCCTTAATGCAAGGTCCAAATCCATACACCCGAGAAGTATCTCTAGGCTTTCCTTCCAAATCTTGAAGTTTGATCCATTCAACTTAGGGATTGAACTCAGATTTTCAGACATTTGAGTAAGACCAACTGAAACAATAAACAACAAAACATATGCTCACAATTAAAATATAACAAAATAATTTTATATATATGGTGGGCCCCTTTAACAAGATACCTCTCAACGTAATAATCAAAGTACTGACAATTAACTCTTTAAAAAAAAATAGCCTTTCTTTGGACCGACTACTTTTCACATGAGTAATCCTTATAATTGCCACATACTCATTACCACATGCATACCCACAATTTGGCCAAATAATTATCTTCCTTTAGGCCGATAATTATCCGCATAAATTCATGAATATGCACATCTTATATTTCATAATTAAAACGATCTAGATAATAGATGCTACTTTGGTAACATATTATTTTTTACCAATTCAATCTAAAATATAAGATACAATAATATAATAATATTATTATACAAAAAATAAAAGAGGAAGAACACCAAATGGTCTTTTACAAAATTCACTTAATAATTGCATACACATAATACAATTAAAGTAACATAAACATGTGAATATCACAAAAACAATCAAATTGTAGATTTTAATTCACAAACTTATCAATAAAAAACTGAGAACCTTTTCCAAGAATTTCACCAAGTTATAAATCAATAAAACTTAGAAATGCGGGCAAGAAGTTTAATCAGCAATTAATCCAAATAGTTGACAAATTCAATATTATCAAACTATTAAAAAATAAATTCACTAAATTCAATCAGTTTTTTTTTTTAACCTTAAAAAAAAACCACCTGTGTCCAAAATTATCAATCACAATTCAGTTTTTTTTTTTTTTTTTTTTTGAAACTCATATTCATCAATTAAGTATTAACATAACTTTTCAGTTAAAAAAAAAAGAAAAAAAAAACAGCGACAACATTAACTTTTCCATTATTAATCAAATTTAAAATCGAACTCATAAAGTCATCCATTAAGAATTAAAGAAAAAAAACTGATAATTAAAACCAAGAACCGCCGGCAAGACTTTAATCGGTAATTGACCGATACCTTCGCCCAACGGCAACTCCAGTCAGTCATTAACCGAAAGTCTTGATGGGTAAAACTTGCAGCAACTAAAGACCTAACTCCTTCGATCGGTCTTTAACTTTTTTCCAGTGGATTTCATCACATTGGTGGACTTTTGTCAAGAATGTTGAACTGAACATCCTTAATTTTGACAATAATAGAACTAAGATTTTTTTTTTTTTTTTTAAAAAAAAACTTTAGGAAACCACGTTCAATCAAAATAATCAACAAAAAAAAAAATCACTTTAATCCACCACTAGCACATCATTCATAATCGGTGATGGGTATGCCAAATACCACAGACAAGAATACGGGTTGCAAGAACACATATTGCCAAAGAAAAAAATGACCGCCGAGATTTCCATCCTACCGTCGATGAGTTTACAACGCTGCTATAGTAAGCCGACCATTTTTTAAAAAAATTCTTTAAATTCTTTACCGAAACCAAAATTTAATCAACAATGCCAATGGAAAATGCATAAACTAACAATCCAACATGAAATTCATGCTCTGATACCACTTGTTAGCATAAATTCTTTATATCTATATTGAATAGATAAACCCTAGGATCATTCATGTCAAATTGTCAAGAATAACATACGGATTCCATTGCAAAATTGATGATAGCTTCAAGATGATGATGGATGACTATGGTCTTCCTCAACCAAAACTCTGAATGCCCTTAGTGGGATCTCTCTCTAGATGGGATTCAAGAAAGACTGAGTGCTTATTGTTTTGGTATATCGGGGACCATAGCCTAAGGTCTCTTTATATACTAGTTCAATTAGGGTTCCCATTAAACCCTAATTAACTAGGAATGGGCTTCTACCCATTAAGTCCATACTCAATTAGGAATCTAGGGCCTTAATTAATTAGGCTCAATCTAATAAAATAACCCAATGTGATAAATTATTAATCCACATACATAGCCCATACTTTAATTAAACATATTATTATTTAAATATGTCTAACAATTGAAACCTAGCTTCATTTTTGGCTAGGATATCTTGACAATTAATGAAAAAATTGTCAAAAAGACGACTTTTCTTGATGTCATTCACGACAATGGGAGAGGATTTTTTAAAATTGTCTTCTCCCTTTTCTTTTATTTGTGTCGCCCAACCGCTCTATCTTTCTTTTCCCTCTTTCCTTTTTTGCTACCACTATCCCCACCTAACAGTAGTCGACCTTTCCCGCACCCCACCTCCTTTGTCACTACTCCATTTCCCCTTCCATGTTTATCGCCTATCTGCATTTCCTCTTTCCATTCTTCCTTTATCACCTTACTCCTTCCCATTCTATGCTTTACCACATCCCCTTCCCATTTCTGATTGAAATGTTATATCGATAAACATCCACAACACGTTCAAACTTCAATACGGGTGGTAATGAAACTCTACCCACCCCCCACGACAAACATGTAACCTCCCGAACATCAAAAACACACAAAACGCCTCAAGAATGACCAACACACATAAAACTCAAATTTGTCCCCAAAATGGTTTATCTCAATCCCCCCCCCCCCAACACATTAAACTTCGTAAACATTCATAAATACACAAGATAGCCAAGTTCAAGGACAAGACGGGTGTAATGAAACTCTACCCACCCCCCACGACAAACATGGAACCTCCCGAACATCAAAAACACACACAAAACGAGTAAACAATGACCAACACACATAAAACTCAAATTCGTCCCCAAAATGGTTTATCTAACCCTCCCCCCCCCCACCACAACACATTAAATTTCGTAAACATTCATAAATACACAAGATAACCAAGTTCAAGGACAAAACGGGTGTAATGAAACTCTACCCACCCACCACGACAAACAAACTCTACCCACCCAATCTCAACCCCCTCCTCCCCTTAAAAGCGCTTTCTTTTGATGCAAACAATCGTTTTAATCTCGGTATCAATAGAAAATGGTGCAATACCTTATGTGGTATTTTTTTACCCTTGCCATCATTAACTTTGTACCGAGACTCACCACAAACAGGGCATTGTTGCAAATCTGCAAACTCTTTCCAATACAATACACAATCATATTTGCATGCATGAATAGACTCATAATCTAGGCCTAAATCACACAATTTTTGCTTGGTTTTATAAAAGGAAGTAGGTATAGAGGTGCCAGCTGGAAACGCTACTTTTAACAATTCCAGCAATATGTCAAACGATTTGTTACTCCAGCTGTTTAGAACTTTGATATGCATCAATTTCACTAAAAAGTTCAAGGACGAAAATTGCGAACACCCAGGGTATAATTCATTACGTGCTTCGGTCATTAAATCCTCGAATAAGTTAGTGGTATCTCTTTCTTGACCATTAAAGGACATTTCATTCTCAATCCTTCCTTCATTTGCATTTTCGTTTTCAATTGGAACTTGTAAATCGTTTATAAGATTCAACATCTCATTTTCTTCGACAGCCTTACTCTCTATACTATCTACTTCAACATCCTGTATTGAATGACTTGTATGACTTCTAGATAAGTTTACTGACTCTCCATGATATACCCATTCACAATATGAGGGATATATTCCATATGTTAATAGATTTCGTTCCACAATATCTATCTTTTCCCAAATTGAATTCATACAATTCTTGCATGGACATCTTATTCGTCCGGAATCATTAACATGAAATCTTGTCATATCTAAGAACTGTGATACTCCTTCTCTATACTCCAATGATAACTTATTCCTTAGTTTAACCCATTCTTTATTCATCCTTAAAAATAAATATTTTCTGACCAACTTGTAATCCAAAACAATAACCTGGATTAGAGGACAAAGTACAAAGTATTATTAAGCATTGAGTTCCATAATTTTCATTTTTTAAGGCAAAATAAACACATAGGTCCCTAGACTGTTTAAATTGTCTTAACAACTTTCAAATGTTTTATTTAGTACGTCTCCAAGCTTTTAATTTTGTGTCTAATATAGGCCTTTCATCTATTCAACATCTTCTAAAATTTACAAGCCTATTGGACACAAAATTTGAAGTTCAATTTTCTATTAGACACAAAATTTAGTTTTATGTCTAATAGATTCTTTAAACTTTTTAAAAATATTAAATGTGTTTAGTACCAAATTGGAGGTTTAAAGATTTATTTTATATTTTTTAGATTAATATAGGCCTTTCATCTATTCAACATCTTTGAATATTAAATCATGCATCCTTAGGCTCCAAATAACCAACATCATATGACATGTTCGTTATAAAATTACTCTCAACAATTTTAGAGAATTGTAAAACAAATATATTCGGTCAAATTGACGAGATATTAATGGGCATGATTTTAATGGACATGATTTATACAATAGTTTCAGCGAATTAACAAAAGCGAATACAATATTGAAATACATTTTAATAGGCATCATTTGTACAATAATTTCAGAGAATTAACAAAAGCGAATACAATATTGTTAATGGGCATGATTTGTACAAAAAAAAAAGTGAAATAATGATTTAAATAAATATACAAGATAAAATAAAATGAGAAGACTACCGGTAAGGAGACGACGGTGGTGGCGGGCAGTTGATTGGGGGAGCGACGGCGGCAGCGGCTGAGGAAAATGGATGAAAAATGGAGGGAAAATGGGAGAAAAATGGGAGAGGGAGGGAAAGGAGTTGGTGGAAAAACACTAAAGGGAGAAATGAGAGAAAAATGGGGTGGAAAAAATGGGAGAAAAATGGGAGAAAAATGGGATGGGAAAAATGGAGAAAATGGAAGGTAAGGTGTAAAAGGATGGGAAAATGGGGAGAGAGAGGGAGAATGGTGAAGAAAAATGAGGAAAATGGGAGAAGGAGAGAAAAAATTGAGAGGGAGAGGAAGAAATAGCTTGGCAGCGCCAGTTAGGTGAGGGGGGAGATGGGGTTAGGGTTTTATGAAAATGGGGAAAAAAATGGGGGAATGGGGAAAAAGAAGGGGTCTGGTTTAAACCAGACCCCTCTCCCAATGCTGCCCGACGGGTGTCAGGAGATCTGTTGGGAGTTCCCTGGGGAACTCCCGACGGGCTTTTACGTCGTTGAGAGAGACCGTCTCTCCCGACGATCTAACTCCCGACACTCTATTTAGGCGTTGGGAGAACTTCTTTTTCTTATAATGAAGGTCAGACGACAAACGCCGAGACAAGGAGACTAAGTTAAAACGAAAAGACAAAGCCGAGGTAACCAATGTCAAGACCAATGAAACCAATTAGAAGCGAAGAGAAAAGGCCGAAGTGACCAATGTCGAGGCCGAGGAGACCAAGTAGAAGCAAAAAGAAAAGGCAACAATGTTAAGGTCCAGGCCGATGAGACCACGTAGAAGTGAAGAGCCAAGGCCAAGGCAACCATTACTGAGGTTAAGAAGACAAGTTGGAGTGAAAAGCAGAAGTCAAGGCTACTGAGGCCGAGGCCAAGAAGACCGAGTTGGAGTGAAGAGCCAAGGTCGAGGATTAGGCTCAAAATTGTTAATTGAATGTGAATTTACGATCAAAATTTCATTTGGAGTTGATCGAGGTCAACCCTACGTACATCAAGGTAAAATATTTTCACCATCTATATGCTCCAATTACACTATACGCACTATGGAAAGTGGTCAAGGTCGACCTTAAACACATAAAGGTCAAAGATCTCTACCAGCCTCATCCTAACATCTAAAAGATTGTATGAACCCTAAGTTTTCAAAGCAAGGGTCGAGGCTCAATCTTACCAATAAGAAGCTTAGTTGCTCGAGATCTAAAGATAGTCCAAGGTTAAGGTTGAGCCTGAGGTCAAGGAGCACCACCTAGGGTTGATATACCGAGGGCGAGGCAGACCTGCCAAGATCAAAGTTGGCCTACTGAGGCTGAGGCTGAGCCGACCAACCAAGTTTCAAATTGATTTTATCTTAGGGCATTTTGCTTTTTATGAAGGATGCACAAGGGATATATTTTCTTATCAAACAAAAAGTAACCTTCCCTATCAAACAAAAAGCATAAGTTACAGGGAACATGCTTTCCTATTGAACAAAAAGCACAAGATCTCCAAAATAAATTTGAAGCATTAATTTAGAATATCTCTATAGAAATTTCAAATAAAAGACAAGTTAGCTAAAGAATTTCCAACAAAGCTTAATTATTCAAGAAGAGAAATATTGCTATTAGGACCCATACAAGTTTTTGAGTGGAATAATTATTTGGTGGAAATTAAAGGTTGGTCACCCAAAGTTGAAACCAAGGATAACTACATTCAACTAAATACATGCAAGTCACATCATCTCTCAGAAATCAATTATCATCATTCTATAGAAATTCTCAAGCTCCATAGATAGTCATTTACTAGTCACATCATTATTTCAGAAATCGAGTATCATCTTTCTAGAGAAAGTCGTAAGCTCCAAAAATGATCATTTGCTGGCCACCTCGCCTCTCATAAATTAATATTCATCTTTCTTGAAAATGTGCTTATAATCTTAAAGAAATTGATTTTCCATCTTTCTGACAACATTGTCACTGTTGCGTATAGAATATGCCCTAGGATACATGTCTTACTGACTATGTCTCATGGGTTTTACTATAAGTGGAAAATTATTGGGATTTATACCCTAAAGCCTCATAATTTATTAGTTGATTAATTTAATTATTAATTATGCAATATTCAATTCCATTAACCGAAAAAAATCAAGGTTATTGCATGAAGTCTTGAACATTATATAGTTGACCTACGAGTAGATCATGTTTAAGAAATAACCTAAAGCTCCATAGTATATGGATAAGATTGGTGCCTTATCCTTGTGGCACTATGGATACGACCCATTTTGTAATAGTTACAAATAGTTTGATCCAGACCGTTCATGTAGAAATATGTGAGTGTGGTGAAAGAATCAAATTCCTTGTGGGAAAATATGTGTTCGTTGTTTGCCTTGTGTTATATAAATTTTAACTAGAACAATAATAAAATTGTAGAATTAGACATGCTCTTAAAGATTTCTAAGGAAAAATAAATATTACTTTTGAAACACAAGCTTCAATTTCTTCACTTAATAGAATTGATCCTTCACAGCACTGCACGACAAAATTTCACGAGCAGGACACTACCAAGATATCTTCTCTGCTATCTTCTTTGGACAATGAGGTTTGTGGGAACCTTGTGGAAGAGAAGGGAAAAAAACAAAGAACTCCTTTCTATGAGAGTATGTAAGATGGAGAGAATGTGAGAGACAAAGTGAGAGTATAAAGTTTTTCATATGAATCTTATCCAAGCCACCACAAAACTGCACGCTTTTTTGCAGATTTAAAGACAGAAAGGGAGAGGGTAACTACCCTCTCTTCACTCTCCCACTCTCATACTATCCTATAATGCAGAGGGTTTAATTTAATTAAATAAAATCAATTAATTAATTTAAATATCTAATATTTAGTTTAATTAATTTTAACCATATTCTAAAAGTGAGTTCTTCACATTACATATAGTTGTAATATGAATCTTATTCATATTAATTATAACCAATAGTTTTAATATAAATATAATTTATATTAGTTTAATATTTATATCTTATTCAAATATTAATACTCTCATATTATATAGTTTAATTTTAAATCTAATTCAAAATTAACTTTATATTATAATGTATTTTAATTGTATCATATGCAATTAATATTATTTTTGTATCATATACAATCCATTCCTTTTATAATAATTTGAACTCTTCAAATTCTTTCCACTTAAAAATCCTTGTTTAATCTATTTGTGAGCTAGTAGAGGGACCTAATGGACTTACAGTATAAGCTCCAATGATCCATGATTAATTAGTTAAACTCTTTAATTAAGTTATTTAATTGAGCCAATCATTATTCATTAACTATAGGGGCATTTCACTAAAGACTCATAGTTGCACTCCTATGAGCTGTAGTATATTTACGTGTCAATTGAATTAACCATATTTTGTAAATTAGCACTTCACGAATTGTTCGTAATTACAGTTGGATCAAATTACCGTTTTACCCCTATAGTTACCTCTTGTACCTGAAGTACCACTGATCCTCTAATAAACAATTATGTTTATGGTCCAAACATAAACAAAGTTTCTCTCAGGCCAGTGAGAGGGTGAGGCCTCATTATTCAAGTCCCGGAGTTAGCACTTAAAGGAACAATTAGTCTACTATCCCTAAAGTCGAAAAGGAGAGAATTCCATCTCGTGGAGCTATATTCCAAACTCTTCACTCGGTATCCTTCTCAAAATGGTAGGCATATTGAGTCAGCAGCTAAGGTCACTCTCACCCATACAAATCAAAGAACGACCCTTATGAATAGGAGTTCATAACTCACTCAGGATTAAGATCGAGTTACGTGGTTATCGTTTGAAATATAAATCTCTTCAATTAACGGTATTATAAAGAGAGATTATATTCTGTGATCCGGTCTTATACATACTCACTATATAGGACCTCGACTTGCATGTCATCACATGAACAATTTGGATCAAATCATTTGTAACACTTACAACTGCTGTAACATTTACAAACTAGGCCATATCATAGTATTACTAGGTAAGGTATCCAACATTATCCACATACTATAGACCTTTCAGGTTATTCCTTGAACGCGATTTAGTTATATGTCAAATACAAATGGTTCAAGCTATATTAAATAACCTCGGATCTTAGTTTATCAAATTTTGAATTATGCAAATAATGTAGAATATTTTATTCATTAAATAAACACTTTATTTATTTATTATTAATTTGTTTACAAAATACACGGACTATGAGATTTAGGACATAAATCCTAACATGTATCCTATGTATAAGATTGGACTACGAAATATTTAATCTCTCTTTGTAAATCTGTTAATTGATTAGATTAATATTTCATAGGATGATCATGTGCGACTTGATCTTAATCCTAAGCGATTTATGAACTCATGTTTGTGAGGCCAATCATTTGATTTGCATGGATGAGAATGACCTAAGTTGTCGACTCAAAAAGTCTACTATTTTGGGGACTTGACTAAATAGGGAGCTGGGAACATAACTTCACAAGATGAAATTCACTCCTTCCCGTATAATGTAAGTAGATGGGTAGTTCATTTAAGTGCTGATTTCGAGTCTTAAACATAGGGCCCCACACTCTCACTGGCCTGAGAGGGACTTAGTTTATGGTTGGACCATAATCAAATTATTCATTAGAGGTATCAGTGGTGGTTAAGGAAAAGACGTAATTATAGAGGTGAAATGAACATTTTGACCCAGCTGTAATTATTAACAACTTCTGAAGGATTGACATACTTATATTGATTATATCCATGGACACAAATTGTTCTACAGTGCATAAAAGTTCAACAATGAGTCTATAGTGGTTTTTCCCTATATTTAATGAATGAAGGTTAATTTAAATAAGAATTTAATTAACTAATCTTGGATCATTAGAGCTTATAATCTGTAGATCAATAAGTCTCCCTTGTTAGCTCACCACGGACCAATAAGGATGTTGAAAGAGAACTTTGACATGTTCAAATTTATGAAGAAAAATATTAATTATATTGGGTACAATTAGTTATATGATTTATTATAAAGTTTATTTGAATGATATTCATATTATAGCCTTATAATATGGAGATTAATTTATTTGAATATGATTCAAATAGTTAACTATTTATTTGGTTGAGATCCATATAAATAAACAAATTATTTAATTTGAATAAGATTCAAATTAAAAAGATAATGGAGAATTAATTTATTTGAATATGGTTCAAATTATTAATTATTTGAATGAGATTCATATAATTAATGTAACGACCCGACCCCCTAGGACTCAAGTTAGGTCGTTACTAAACACATGCATGCATGGAACTTAAACAACATCCTTTTATAGTGAAATAAATGCTAAATAAATAAGTTGAACTCAAAAGACCTTCATTAAATTTAGATATTAAAAACAGACGATAGGGTACCCATAAATCATAAATGATAACAAATCTTAATAGTAATTTTCAAACATCAAATTAAAAGTGGAAAAACATGGAAAGAAATCTAAATATCATGAGCGAAAGCATAAAACAGGTCCCAGTGGCTCGTTCAAAGATTCATCTTGTCATTCGCCAGTGCGTTCTTGCCCTTACCTGAAACATAAACATGAGAAAGGGTGAGTATAAAATACTCAGTAAGTAACCCCACTACTGGGGTCGGGCTAGGCATCTATGTCCTCTAGATGCCTACCTTTCCATTCTCTCTATTCTTTCAAGAAGTGGTTCTCATAAATTGGATTTTTGCCAGAGTCATAGAAAGGAAGATCGTGTGGAAATTGAAGATTTCGAGGAGGAGACTACCAGTTTGAGGAGAAGATTTTGCTGATTTTTCGATTGACAAAGATATGGTGCTTATTTTTTATTCTTTCAAGAAATCAAAGAACGCGATCACATGCTTCCGTCAGGATTCATTTCCCTTCAATCACCTCACCTCTCAAAAATTGAGTTCATCTTTCTCTAGAAGGTGCTCATAATCTTAAAGAAATGGATTTTCATTGTCACCTCACCTCTTAGAAATTGATTTTCATCTTTCTCGAGAAAGTACTTATAATATTAAAGAAATCGATTTTTATCTTTCTGACAAGATTGCCACCTCACCTCTTATAAATTAATTTTCATCTTTCTCGAGAAGGTGCTCATAATCTTAAAGAAATTGATTTTCATCTTTCTGACAAGATTGTCACCTCACCTCTCAAAAATCGATTTCCATTCATCACATAAGATTGCCACCTCACCTCTCAGAAATAATTTTCATCTTTCTCGAGAAGATGCTCATGATATTAAAGAAATCAATTTTCACCTTTCTGACAAGATTTAAAAAAATACCCAACACCGACCTTACAGTTTTGGTGGGACAATCTGCGATACCTCACATGGACATTAGTGAGAAGCTCAGTCTTGCTGAAAACCAACCAACTTAGCCACGAAGCAGCACAAGTTAGAAGAAATTAAACTCTCAAGTAAGACCTAGAATGTTTAGTTCATAACAGTAAGAAGCCAAACCTCGAGACCCAACATGAGAGTGAGGGCTAATGTTATGGGTGATTTTGGATCGAATGATATAATTGACATTTAGTGCAAATAGGAACGACAAAGTTAAGAAGAAGCATGATACGAGCTACAAATTAGCAATTGAAGACCAAAATGGGCCAAGGAAAGGAGCGCTGGCCCAAGCCAGTGTACTTAACCTCGGCCAAGGCTGAGCCCGAGCCTTGTCAAATGCCTAACGGGGTATGCTTTACACATACCCCGACCCAAGAGATTGTTTTAGGTCTGAGATATGGCTTAAACAAGATGCTCGACCTTGGCTGCCAAAGCCAACCTCAGCCAAACATGAAACTGGGTCTGCCTCATGGTTAAGTAGGTTATCTAATTATCCTGAGGTGACTCTGGAACTTTAGGGAACAACTTAAGTTAACTTTCTCTATAAATACATCATCATCGCTTCATATAATGTAGTTTGAGTCCTACTCTCAAATTCTCTAACTTCCACACTCTTTTACTCTTTGACTTAGGCATCGGAGTGTGTGTGACAAACACTACACCATGTGCAGATTCTTTCTTTTGCAGGTCACCTTACTTTTCTTTTCAAATAAATTTATTGGTGATGTCACGTGAAGGTCAAATATATTTTCCTCGATTCAAAATTTGGCATCGATAAAAATGATTTGAATGAAGTTGATTGTTATTGTTGTGAATTTGAAATGATTCGTTTTTACTCCTTTTATTTGATTTACAATTCTGTGGCCCTTTATTTTTGGCTTTAAATAATCATAACAAACTTTATGAGTGTGGAATGAAATGATTTTATGAGCACACGTTTAAATTTAGAATACTTATTTAATGTGTTTGTACGAATACTCTTCGTTTTGGAGATAGACTTCTTTTTATTAGCTTTGAGGAAACCACGTGGTGGTGATTCCCCATATTATAAGTTTTTCATTCGTTGTTTGGACCATTTTTGTCTTAAATTTTAGCTTTGGTTCTATTCATGGCAATTATTGAAGGTAAAATTTTCTCGTTTTAATAGATATTTAATTTGGAACTTTTTTTTTTCATGTTGTTAAAATATTATTTTGATCTATTTATTGAGGAGTAAGTTTAATTTTAGTGATATAATTTCAAATTTCAAATTTTAATTATTAAGAGTATAATTCAATTGATATAAATTTATACTATCAATTTTAATTTAGATTAGAGATTTGATCTCCTCACTCTACATTAATAAAAATTAATA